>NC_056745.1:213708468-213743468 GCF_019279795.1 Protopterus annectens
AAAAAAATTTAATGGAATGAAGTTGGACAACACGTATGGAACGTTATGGTACGAACATAATTTAGAAAAAATAAGCCAAGACCAAAGCCAACAACAAACAGAAAAGTCTTGAAGAATTTGAAGTAATCACCAGCCAGGAAACTTTATTTGTGAAAGATCCTTAACGCTGAAATTGTACAAAGCGTTTTCGTCCGAGTATCACTCAGACTTCTTCAGAAATCAAAACAATTAACACAATGATAATTGCACCTATATACCCTAAACTTGACCATTAAATCAATAAACTTATAACATCACTTGACAATTGACTATTAATTACTAAATAGTGAGGAAATTAAATACATAAGAAAAAGACATGCACCCAACTTCACATTTTAAAACCATACATATGTATGTATAAACACTTTAAACCAACATTAATAAATGTCATAGATTTTATAAATATATGATATGAAAATGAAATTATTATAAAAATAAAACACAAATTGCTAATATAATATAATAAATATAGTTTAAAAACATGAAAAATACTAAATGGTAAATGCAATGCAATGATTTACAGTTTAACCAATTTCAGTTTAAGAAGTGGTAAAATAGAAATGGAATCATTGAGTCCTGGTGTTCTATTGACTTCCAACTTAATTTGCCACAGGGTTTCCCTATGTTCTAATCTGATTTCCCAAGGACCCCCCCCCCCGATGTCCTTAAAAACCATTTCTATTACATAAAAATGAAACTGAGCATTATTACATACTAAAGTATGCCTATAAAGTGCATTAGTTTTGTTTTTCTTACTAACGTCATTAATATGTTCGTAAATTCTGTGTTTTAAATTACGCTCAGTTTTACCCACATAAAATGCATCACAACATCTACATAAAACAATGTAGACCAGCCCTTTTGAATTAGAGTTACAATGATTGTTAGTACTAATAATTATCCCTCTAGCCTGTAAAAATAATTGTTCACCTTGTAAAATGTATCTACATTGGTTACAGGCACCACTTTTAAAAGTCCCTTGTCTTCTAAATGGGAATTTATTCAAATTAGCAGCTTGTTCCAATGCACTTTTGATATTCTGTCCCTTCTTATATACAACTTGAAGGGGTTTGTTTTTGAACACTTCTAAATCAGTAAATTCTGAAAATCTCTTCCATTCCTTATCCAAAATGGCCCTAATCTAATGTGCATTATTACTAAAATTAGTGACAAAAGCTCTACTAAAATTAACCTGTTACTCCATGTAGGACCTAGTGAATGAGAGCACAAACCTTTACCAAGAACTGGTGAGAATCTGTCATGTCTCCCTAAAATAACTTGTTGTATTTCAAGAATAAGGTCTAAAGGATATCCCCTGTCCTTGAACATTTCCTGCAAGGTATGACATTCATTTCTGTTTGTTGTAAGAACATAATTTCTTTATCTGATGTTGCCAAACTTATTCCATTAACCTGAGGGACAGAGTCCCCAGCTACCATAATCCAGGGTGGCCGTTAAGGAAGGATATTCCAGAGTATAGCAGAACCAAATGCATTTCAACTCCTGGATACAAAGTCCAATTTGTAATGATTGACAAAGGTATGAGGATATGACCAAGTAGCAGCAGCACATATACCCTCAGTTGAAAATCTCGACCAAAATGCTTGAGGCGTGGGCATGGAACTAGTATAATGCACCCTTATCAGACCTGGTAAGGGAACACCTTTAGAAGAACAGATAAATGTAATACAACTTTTCAACCATCTGGCTAGAAAAACTTTGGTCACTGCCTCATCTTTCTTGGCATTTGAAAAGGAAACAAATAACTGATCGCACTTCCTGAAGGATTTAGTTCTATGGATGTAAAAGTGAAGTTGTCTATACATATCAAGCAGGTGTAAGGTGTAGCCTCCTTTGTTCTGAAACAGAGGAAAGAAAACAAAGATCAATTGACTGGTTAATGTTGTTTCTTTAGTCACCTTGGGTAAAAAGGAAGGACTTTACGTAGGTCAACCCTGTCCTTATGAAAAAACAAGTATGGAAACTTAGCAGATAACCCAATTTCTGGAAGAGTGCCTCTGCCATGGATTGGTTCAGGGACCTCTCATGAGGCATCAGCAGAACTCTGCTGAGTCTGTTAGCTAGGATGTTAGATTCCCCCGGAATGTGCGTTGCCACTAGAAAGCAGTTGGAAGAAATGCCCACTGCCAAACCCTCATCGCTTCTTGACAAAGGGGGTAAGACCAGTCCACTCCCTGTTTATTGCTGTACCAAACCACTGACATGTCTGTTTGGCCCGCAACAGTCCCCTGCAAGGTGTCTAGTTCTTGCAAGGCTAGAAGACCCACTCTCATCTCGAGGAAGCTGATATGCAATTTGGTCATTTGAGGCGTCTGTGCGTCTTGGACACATCCAGTCCAGACAATGCCCCTCCCACCCAAATTAGGTGGTGTCCCTGGTCAATGTTGCAGTAGGGGAGGGAGAACAAAGGGTTGTTCTACAGTCACCTCTGGTGACTGAATCCACCAAAGGAGAGAATCCCTGCACACACAAGATAGTTTGATGGGAAGAATCAGGGGACTTCTGAGAAGGGACCACTGCACTGCCAGGGTCCACTGCAAAATGCGCATATGAAAACGAGCCATTGGAAGAAGGGTTATGGCTGCTGCCATGCAGCCCAAGGCCCTAAGAACCAGAGAGGCCGGGGGTATCGGAGCAGTTAAGATTTGATTGATACGTAACCTCAGATTAAGTACCCTGTACCCTGTGTAGGATCATTTTAAGCCACCCCTGTGTCTACGCATGTCCTTTAAAGTCTATGGTCTGAACTGGATCCAGTTGGGACTTTTGCTAATTTTACATAATGCCCAGGTTGGAAGCTAGGTTGAGAAAGTAATCCCAGCCTGAAGAAGATGCTTGGTTGGGACAGTTAGGTGTCAGCCATCCAGATATGAAAATATCAAACTCCTGCAGCCAGAGATGAGCTGTTACTACCGCTAGACATTTGGTGAACACCCTGGGGTCTGTGGTGAGCCCAAGTGGAAACACCCAAAACTGGTAGTGACTGGTTCCCAGCCTGAAACACAGAAAAGATCTGGAGCATCTGTCCATCTTGATATGGTAGCACACATTCTTGAGGTTACCCATCTACCTCCAAGAGAGGTAAGACTGATTGAATCGTGACCATCCTGAACTTGGTGTGTTTCACTGACTTGTTCAGGTATGTGAAATCCAATATTGGCTGCAGATCCCCTGTCTTTTTGTGTGCTAAAAAGAACCTGGAGTAAACGCCCGATCCAACCTGATCGGGGTGGACCTCTTGGATGACTTTTTTTTGTAGCAACTTTTTTATTTCTTGGGCAGCATCCGCCCTCTGACTGGGTGGAACATCAGGGAGGCAAAATTTCTGCTTGGGAATGGAGTATCCTCTGGATACAATCCTTAGCACCCTTTTGTCATGTGTGATGGCCTCCAATGGCTTCTGGATGCATGGAGAAACAGCCCCCGACTGCTTCCAGAAGAGAGCAGTTGGGTAACGGTTCATGACCACTGGAAAATCCCACGAGCCTTGATTTTGCAGACCCCTCTGCTACCATTCTGACTATATCCCCCTCTACCTCAGGGGGAAAGTCTCCCCAAGGGTCCTGGAAAGGGCCCTGTGACTTCTGAAACCATGTTTACTTGCTGCCATATTGGTTCCTAGAAAAAGTCCGTCATGGAGTAGAAAAATGGATCCCGACGGCAGACTGTGTTATCTTTCTCACTCTGTGTCAAAGTGTCACACAGTGTAGGCCCAAACAAGGTGGAGCCGTCAAAGGGGGCATTAATGAAAGACTGCTTCAGAGGCTCGGCAAAATCACACAGCTTCATTCACGCATGACACCCAGTGGCAATGCCTGAACAGACTGCCCGTAAGGTACCCTCCACAGCATGAGAAATAAGCCTCAGAACGCATTAGCCAGGGAAAGAAGGATGGCCAACCCAGAGGAAAGAGACTCCTATTCCTTGGAAGGTACGGACCCCAGCACAGAGCTAGAAAGTTCTTCAAGTAAATCCTATTGTAGCCACGTAAAATGAGAGAAAGAGAAAGAGAGAGAGTTCAATGCCCAAACATCAAAGGTGGATAAGGTTCTAACCAAATCTGTCCAGAGCCAGGGATTCTCACAATCTGGTATGTGTAATTTATTCTCATGTAATTATTTGATTTGACATTTGTTAACTGGGATGGTCTGACTGGGCTATAGCCCTTTTTTAGCTGAGGCCCAGGGAGAAATGTTCCAAATTACAACAATAATACCATTAACATGATAAAGTAATGCACATGACAAACATTTGGCAATATATGCAGTAATGGTGAAAATATCCCTCGTTAGTAAAAAAATAAAAGACTGAGGATAACAGGCAACAGTAAAAGGAAGAAAGAAATAGTAAAAGTCGTGGCAGGGCTATTTGAAGAGAAATTTGAATAAAGGCAGGGGGTAGGGAAGAGGAAAGGAAAGTGAATAGGGAGAAAGATGGAGTAGGGGCAGGGTTCAGGTGGGATGATCACAAAGACCAGGTGCTGTTTAGATGTAGTTTGAGATTACATATTCGAAAGGTCCAGCTTATCCACAAAAAAAAAAAAAAAAAAATGCTTTTCTTTATGGTTCTAAGCACTCCTGCAGGTTATCTGTGGATGTGTCTATTGTGCATATTTCCCATTGAGATTATTTTAGTACTTTCACTGCTGGTTTGTGCTATTGACAAGTGTCTCCTCATCCTGTGCACTTGGGCTTGGATCAAAGCCATACAGGAGTGCTGCTCCATGGTAGGATGATCCTCTGAAGCTAGTTGTTTTTACTGACAGTGGCACTCTAGAGGGACATTTGACTGTTGTGACTTGAGAGCAAAGGGAAATTCTTCCAGCAGTCAAAAAGTAGCAGATGAGTGGTACACTGTACCATCCCATAAGAAACTCTTGCCATGGGTCAGACAGCTGTGATAATACACGCTCAGGTTTATAACCATACACAGTCATATAATTTGCGCATCTGAGATGATTAAATCTGCAGTTTTTTGTTTTTTTTTTTAAATAAGGACACCAGCAGGCAGACTGCCTTACTAACAAGGAGGCTTCCATCCTTGGCTTAAAGCACTTCAAGGAGAAAAAAGTATACTGACTAATAAACCTCTGTGCAAAATGTTAGCCTATGTTTGTCTTCCTTTACAAAGAGATGATGAGAAAAGTCTGTAGTTAGCTCAACTTGGTTGGGACTTCAATTACAGCATCTGTCTTGCAGGAGACTTTTCTTTTTGAAGAAAACATTGTTTAAACATTTCTTATCTACTTTTTTTGCGGATGACTTAAAACTGCACAGGTCTTCTGATGAAGAACTGAAAATACAATCACAAGTTGTGTACTGGTAATTGTTTGACTAATTTTATATCACTGCTGGCTGACTTCAGAGTTGTGCACTGTTATTTTTGCTTCACTGTATAGTTTTTCAGATCTCTGCTGAAGGTGTTGGTTTTCCCATACCACCCTCCCTATTCCTGTGTTGTTTAAATTTGGAGGCTTTTGCAGTTGCCCACCCCCAATGTAGATTTGATCTGGGACACCCCCCCGTCCCATCTCTTTACCTCATTCTACCTAATAGACTCCTTCTGCACTTGTTTTTAGTCATTTTTAATTTAATTGCATTTTTTAAACGGTTTGGTCTAACATTGCTACATACTCAAGCGTGCTAGCTTGCACTGCATTTGAATTGGTTTTACTGCTGTTTTAGCAACTCTTTTCTGCATATATATATATATATATATACACACATATATATATATATATATATATATACACACACACACACACACACACACACACACACACACACACACACACACACACACACACACCTTTCCTGTAACTAGTGTAGTCCAAATTCAGATTTGCTGTATCCAGGACTGTATGTAAGCTTCTGAGCCCCCCAAGCTTTCTGTGTTGGAGGGAAGCCTTCTAGCTCATCAGTGGGAGTGGTAAGCACTAGTTAACCTATCTGCCACATAAAAAGAGTGGTTCTGGCCCAGAAATTGTAGTTATTGGCCGTTTCGGCAGTTTTTCCATCTCTCTCAACTTTCTGATTTAAAAGCCCGCATTTGCACTTGTTTCCCCCCTTTTAGTCCAGATACAGATTCTTAGTTTTAGCACTTGAATTTGCATACTCGTGATCAGCACTTGTACGCACTAAATAACCTACTAATTACTACAGCACTCAACCTTCCTCATTACCTAGAGGAAAATACTAGATAAAGACCAAGGAATCCACCACGATATAAGAAAATACAACTTTTATTCCACAATGCAAGTGCAAGACCAGACCTAGAGGAAAACAGTTTTGGTACTTACTTTCCTCACTTATTTAGAGGAAAATAGTTTTTTATTCAGGGATGTCCAAAGGTCATCTCCCAGTGTTCTCTCTCCTGTCTATCTGATGAATCTGGGCATCTTGGGGCAATCTAGAAATTGCCTCATGTACACAGACAACCCACTCCTCCCTACCACCCAACAGTACAACCTGTGAGAGATGCACTTATCTAGCCAAACTGGAGGTAAAGCTCTCTCCAATCAAACACTTGCACCACACCACACTCATCACATAGTCTCACTAAATGTACACCACGAAAATCCACACACAGAAACAAAAACATTCGCAGAAGCTCTCAATAATAATATGCTCAAGCAACAGATACCTCCAAAGCAGAAATGCAAGCAATCTCCACCCCCCAACACAACCCAAATGACACACAGCCTGCAGACTCAGTGTGCCACTCAACCACAGCCAATAAGGCAAAACAACATACCCAACACACTAGTCATAGGTGACACTATAGTTAGGCACACTGATGTCCCACTCACCAGGCTAAACAAGGAGAAGGTTACTGTCAGCTGCCTGTTGGGTGCCAGGATCCGCAACATTACCCACGCACTCAGGTCACTCCACAACAAGTACTAATATGACTCTGTCATTGTCCATGTTGGTGTGAACGACCTGAGACAAACCTCCATCGACTACATGAAAAGAGACATGGAAGAGCTCTCCGATCTTGTAGCCCAGGCAGGTATGACCCTAGCCCTGAGTAGAATTCGGCCATCACCCAGAATGATGCCGCAGTATAAGGACAAAATGATTGACTTCAACAACTGGCTAAGCTTCTGGTACCATTCTAAAGGGATCCAGTATCTGTCTGCCTGGGATGACATGGTCGACAGACCACGATGCTTTGCCAGAGATGGCCTGCACCCGTCACTCCTGGGATTCCAGATACTTGCCGTCCCTATAGTGCCTTTTTAGGCAAGGTTCAAATGACAAATTCACCACCGTAACAGGAAGAGGCAAGCAAAAACTGAGGGTGATGCTACTCAATGCTAGAAATGTAAATCTCAAAATGCACTCACTCGAGGCACTCCTTAAAATGGAGAACATCGATATCTGTGCAATGACTGAGACCTGGGTCAAGGCGCCAGAGAGCAACCCTGGACTACCAGGCTATAACTCATACCACACTTTTCGGCCATGTAACTGGACCGGAACACCAAAAGCAGAGGTGTGTCCATATTCATTAAGGAAATCCACACCTCCAAGCTAGTTGCTAAGCATAATCCAGCCGAGGTTATCCAAGTGCAACTAACTCTGGGCAAAACTGCAATCCAAATTGTTGCTTGCTACAGATCACCCACCATGCCCCAGGATTCCCACTCCTCTTTTCTTGATGTACTGGAAAATATTAGGGTTCAACCAAACACCCTAATAATGGGCGATTTCAACTACCCCACCATTAACTGGGAAAGCTACTCATGTACCAACTCCTTCGCTCAACGCTTTCTGGAATTCATAAACTCCAATGCCCTGGATCAACTTATCCACACCCCCACCAGGGGCAACAATATCCTAGATCTAGTCATTACCAATATGAGTGACCGGTGTTCCACACCTGAAGTCAACACCTCACTGGTCCGATCTGACCATAAGCTAATTACTCTAGATATCCACATCCTGCCCCCAACCCCCATTAAGTAAACCATGGTAAAAATTTTCTCCAAAGCCAACTTCATGCTTCTTAAGACAGAAGTTACAACTACTAAATCCTACACAATTGCACTTTTTAAGCACTTACATGAGTGCATGGATCGTGCTATCCCAAACAGAACCAAGACGCTATCCTCGAAAAAAAGGAAGCCAATCTGGTGGTCCCCTGCCATAAACAAACTGTACAACAGAAGGAAGAAACTGTTGCAAAAGAAAGTAAAATTCCATGAGTGGAGGAGCTCCCTGGTCAGCCTCAGTAAGAAGCTGCGATCCCTGATAAAATCCTCCAAAGCTAGTTACGAAAACAAAATTGCCACTGATTCTAAAGACAACCACAAAGCATTCTATAGTTATGTCAAGAATCTCAATGGCAACACTTAGATCTGCTCTGAGTTAAAGCACAATGGCACTAAATATACAGACCCAACTGATATTGCAAACATTCTGGCAGATAGGTTCAGTGCTAACTTTACCCCCCTTTCACCCCCTAAAGAGCCCATCTCTATACCAGAAGGATGCAAAGTTCCTGTAATCACAGCTGCACAGGTAAAAAACACTCTCTCCTAAGCCAAGAACACAGCATCCATGGGACCAGACAACGACCCAGGCTGCGTTCTACACGAACTACAGAACGAACTGGCACCCTACCTAAGTACTATGTTCAATCATAGCCTCACCTCAGGCTTTGTGCCTGCTGAATGTCGCACAGTGACAGTTATCCAACTCCACAAGGGGGGAGCCACCACGGACCCTGGGAACTACCGCCCCATTAGCCTGACGAGCCTGGTCTGCAAGGCCATGGAATGCATCATCATGGAACTTATAAACAAAGATATTGGTAATCTCCAAACTCTGGATCCCACCCAGTTCGGGTTTGTAAAAGGCAGATCATGTCTCCTAAACCTGACAGACTTCTTTGAAGCAGTCACCAAAGCTGTAGACAAGGGTAAGGTGGTTCACACAGCCCATCTAGATCTTGCCAAGGCTTTCGACACCATCCCCCACTCTGGAATTATAGATAAACTCACTAAACTAGGTATAAATCCCTATGTCACAAGATGGGTTGCCAACTGGCTCACTGACAGAACCCACAGTGTGAAAGTAGCAGATTCCAAATCCGACTTCAGACCAGTGACAAGTGGAGTACCACAGGGTTCAGTCCAGGGTCCTCTCCTGTTTGGTATCTACTTCTCTGAAGTACAGGCCAACACAGAAGGTCTTTGGCTAAAGAAGTTCGCAGATGACTGCAAACTAGGAGCCATAATCGAAACTCCTAACGATGTGGACATCCTACAAAAATGCCTCACTGAGACAGATGCCTGGTGTCAAAGCCATGGCCTCAAGCTCAATGCCAAAAAGTGCATTGTCATCCCCTTTGGTAAAAACTCTGTACCCATGAACTACAACATAGGCAGTAGTATACTTAACACCGAAAGTGTGGTAAGAGACCTTAGAACACAGGTGGACAGTAGTCTCTCCTTTGATAATCACATCGCCACAGTAGTCAGGAAATCCTTCTACGTGGCACACCTCATCAAAAAAGGTTTCTCACCCAGAAAAAAAGAGGTCATTGTTCCCCTCTACTCATCACTTATTAGACCCATTATAGAGTACAACGCCCCTTTTGGTATGTACCTCACAAGACATCTACAACAACTGGAAAGGCCGCAGAAATACCTCACAAGGAGGATTACCGGCCTCAAACAGATGCCCTACGCAGACCGTCTCAAAAAACTCCAGCTTTACTCCGTTGCATACCGCCTACTCAGAGGTGATCTCTGCCCAACATACAAAGCTATGTCAAATCCAGAGCTGTTGGACATGCTCCACGTAAAGAAATCCCAATCCCTCTGAGCTACACGCTCTAGGAACCTAAACCTTGTCACCACAATAAACAGAACATGCCGGAGGAATAGATTCCTGTCCCAGAGACTTCCCATACTCTGGAATAAACTACCTACCTATATCAAACAAAGATCCTCATTAGCACTCTTCAAGAAAAATCTTGATGATTGGATGGGAAATAGGAAATTCACCCTGGGGATCACCTCTGTGGCTCTGCTCGACAATGGCACAGGAAAATAATTTTCTTGGGTGGCAAAAGCCAGGGTACCTTTTTGGCTGGGCTTGTTTAAGCCCCAGGGCAGATAGCCTAGTACCTACCTATGAACCAGTGGTTAAATTACAAATGAAATAAGAATGACTTCTGGTCTTCATAAATGTGAAAAAGCAACATGTAAAACAGGAACGTTGTAGCACCAGCAAAATATTAACCTTGAAGAACTTAAGCAAAGAGTGTAAATACCTAGAAAGGGATGAAGGATCAACAGTAAACACGAACAAATGCAAATAAAGTTTGGTAAGAAATACTTCTGAAGACCAAAACTGATACGGAAAACGCCTTGACATCTAGGAATAAAGTCTAAGCTATAAATCAATTTGCTGTTCCTGTTTTAACTCACACTTTTGGGGTGATCGACCTGCCCCAAAAATTATTGGACTGAATGGACATGAATACAAGAAAAATGATCCATACTTATCAAATTTTATATATATATATATATATATATATATATATATATATATATATATATATATATATATATATATATATACACACACACAAACAGATGCACAGATATACACATGCACACAGAGATACACATACACAGAGATACACACACACACATATATATATATATATATATATATATATATATATATAACTGTATATCAGGATTATATATTCCTTGCTCTGGAGGAGGTATAGGCCTTTTCAAAATTCATTACATATACAGACCTGCAATCGTAGGATTGCATACATACCTGATGACCTCTTCAGGTCCAAACACCAAAGATTTTAAAACATGAGAAGTCTAAAATGACAATCTTTGCTTAGTTTAGCAGAAGTATTTCAGTGTTAAGCAGAATGGAAATTACTGTTAGACAAAAATCAGACCGCAACAGAATGTGCTAAAAAAACAAAAGAAAAAGAAAAGGATCAGATGTGAAGATTAAAAATATGGAAACTCCATAAATATAGTGGCAAGTATGGAGATATAACAACTTCAAGTTGGCCAAAATTTGACACAGGAATGTTTAAGGAGGGTTGAATTGAAACCCAAAAAAGAAAGTTAATACTGGAGGCCCAGGATAGTGGACTGTGTATACACTGGTTTACAAAATCCATTGGAAAGGTGAGAGAAATAGACAAATGCAGGATTTAAAAGAACTGGAAAAGTACAGTTGCGTACACTTCCCATAAATGTAGATGCTAGAGTGTATTCACTGTTGCAGTCATCACACTTGGGTGATCTGCCTGCAGATAGCCCTCAGTCGGCCCGAATATCAGAGACTTAATATTTCTGCGTCGGTTGCTGTCACTCCAGGAATGAAGTCAGGTCATCACGGGTATAAAAACAGGCAGCCGACGCCATTACATCAGTTTTTCTTGCTCTAAATGTCATGAGCCCCCCAAACAGGAAGCTAAGTTATAGTGGGGAAAACACCACCAGTAAAAAGTAAATATCAATACCATTGAAAGGGGTGAGTAACAGACAGAGAGGAGAGAGAGAGAGAGAGAGAGAGAAAGAAGGGAGCTGGAGCGAGGGAAACCAGGACTGCAACAGTAAATACACTAACATCTACATGTATGGTAAGTGTACACAAAGTACAGTTTTGTACCTACCATAAATGTAGATGTCCGATAGGCATGCATCTGCAGTCCTTACAAATGGGTTGTCCTGTCGTCAGGCAGCCCTTCGGTCGGCCGGATTCCAAAGTCTGGGTCTGGCCTCGGCTGGTGTCGCACTTCACCCGACGTCATAGCTGCAGTTCTTCGGGTATAAAGCCATCAGCCGACGCCATTTTCCTCTTCTTGCCCCAGATGCCAGGTGCCCTCTAGGAAGGCTTAATTTGGATAAATGCAAATGGTTCCAAATAGTAGACAGCAAACAAAAAATAAGCATGTATGTACATATATACAAACAAATACACCATAATAGATTCCCCCAGCTAGCTACAAGATGGGCAAATACCCTAGGAGTACCACAGAGGGGAAGGAGGGTGGGTAATCCTGACTGCAGATGCATGCCTATCGGACATCTACATTTATGGTAGGTACAAAAAGTACAGTTTTGTACCTACCATAAATGTAGATGTTCGAAGATCCACATTGCTGCAGTCCTTACATATGGGTAGTCCGCTGTCCTCGGTCGGCCCGAATACCAAAGTATTAGGCTGACGTCGGTCATGGCGCTCAGAACTGACATCAGAGCGTCAGGGTATAAAAGCGCATGACCGACGTCATATCCTCAGTCTTTTCTTGCCCCAGATGTCAGAAGGCCCTAAAAAGAAAGGCCACAGCCCAAAAACAGGATACCTCCCAAAAACATGCCCAACAACAACCATCACCCAAACCATATTACCATGCCAAACTACAGAGGGAAGGAGGGAGGTAAATTGGACTGCAGCAATGTGGATCTTGAACATCTACATTTATGGTAGGTACAAAACTGTACTATGTTCTTCATCTCACATTGCTGCAGTCCTTACTTATGGGTAGAATCCCAAAGCAGAGGTAAAGGGAGGATGGCAAAATCATAAAGCATTAGGGGCTGCCAAAATGCCCTGTAATATAGCAGAGGCAAATCCAGCCCTAGACTTAGAATAAAGAGGAAGGTGGTAATGCTTGGAAAAAGTATGTACTGAACTCCAAGTGGCTGCTTCCAAAATATCTTTTGTAGCTACCCCTCTTAGAAAGGCAGTAGAAGTGGCAGTAGCTCTAGTGGAATGAGGTCTGATTCCAGCCGCAACCTCCCTACCATCATGGGCATAACCGAAAGAAATACAAAACCCAATCCATTTAGAAATAGTTTGTTTTGAAACAGGTTTCCCTGAGAACCCAAAGCAAAAGAAACAAACAACTGCTGAGACTGCCTGAACCCCTTGGTTCTGCTCAAATAATAACGTAACTGTCTGTGAATGTCCAAAGTATGCAAAATCTTCTCCCCTTTATTTTGGGGGTTTGCATAAAAAGTAGGCAAATGAATAGTTTGGTTCAAGGCCGCACTAGAAACCACTTTAGGCATAAAGGAAGGATTAGTACGCAAAGATACCCTATCCTTATGAAAAATCAGGAAAGGTTCCACTGCCATAAGGGCCTGTAATTCATAAACCCTTCTTGCAGAGGTAATGGCCAACAAAAAAGCAGTCTTCCATGATAAATACTTTAACTCGGCAGTAGCTGCAGGCTCAAAAGGTTGTAGAGTAAGTTTTTCCAACACAAAATTGAGATCCCAAGCAGGAGTAGGAGCTCTTGGGGTCTTATGTTTTTGCCCCTCTAAGAAATTGCTTAAACAAAGGATGGGAAAACAAAGGAGGGTCCCAATCATAGTGAGCAGAAATGGCTGCAGCATGAACCTTTATCGAGGAGAAAGACAAACCCTTGTCCAATAACTCAGTAAGATATTGAAGAGAAACACTTAAATCAGGCTTGGAAACATCAAATCTCTTCGCTCTGCTCCAAAGAAAAAATCTCCTCCATTTATCTGCGTAAACTTTCCTTGTACTAGGCCTTCCGACCTCCAAAATAACATTCAAAACTTGCTGTGGAAGCTGAGACCCTCCAGGGTCTGGAACAGAATATGCCAGGCTGTGAGATGCAGAGACTGAATCTTGACATTGAGGAAGTGATTGCCCTCCTGAGACAAAAGATGCGGAATCAAAGGCAGAGGCCATGGAGGCTCCCGTACTAAACTCCTCAGTAGTGGGTACCAGTGCTGTCGAGGCCAATCCGGCACTATCAGAATCATGGATGGCTTGTCTATTCTGGCCTTCAGGAGTACTTTGGGAATGAGAGGCAGAGGTGGAAAGGCACAGACGTGAAGATTGCTCCAACTGAATGATAGAGCATCCACCTTCCAAGCTGTGGGATGAAACATTTTTGTGCAAAACCTTGGCAACTGGTAATTTAGTGGAGAAGCGAACAGATCTATGTCTGGAGTCCCCCATAACACTGTCAACTTTTGAAACACATGAGGATCCAGTTTCCACTCGTGAGGATCCACAATTTGTCTGCTCAACACATCTGCTAAGGAGTTCTGTGCTCCTGGTAGAAACCTTGCCTGAAGATTGAGTTGTAAACTGAGAGCAGTCTCCCACAAAATCATCGCTTGCCTGCAAAGAGGGTACGAATGGGTTGCCCCTTGCTTGTTGATGTACCACATGACAGTAGTGTTGTCTGTTTGAATCAACACCTGTCCTGGGTGAAGTAAATCCCTGAAAGCCATCAATGCAAATTGAACTGCTAACATCTCCTTCAAGTTGATATGCAAATGTTGAAGTCTGACAGGCCACGTGTCTTGCACCCATTTTCCATTGAGGTGTGCTCCCAAGCCTTGTCCGAGGCATCTGTCGTTAAAATCTGACTCGCCTCTGGTCGGGTCACAGAGAGTCCCTTGTTTAGGTGACATTCCTGAGCCCACCACAAAAATTCCTTCTGAATGCAAGGTATTATTGGAATGACAGTGTCTAGATCTTGGCAGTGTTGTGTCCATACATTTTGAGATACCATTGAAGCTTCCTCATATGCAGTTTGGCATTGGGAAGCACCAGAATACAAGATGCCATGAACCCCAAGGCTTGAAGGACTGTCCTTGCAGTCAGCCTGGACTGTAGAGACATTTGATGGAAATAAAGAGAAAGGCTTCTTTGTTTGTCCGGGGTCAAAAGGCCATCTGGGAAGCTGTATTCAGTCTCACACCCAGAAAGCACATGTCCTGAGAGGGTACTAGACTGGACTTTGTTTCGTTCACAGAATACCCTAGGCATCTTAACACTACCATCACATACTGTAGATGATGAAGAAGTTCGTCCTTGTGTTGTGCAATAATCAGGCAATCGTCCAAATAAGGATAAATCTGTATTCCTCTTAACCTGAAAAGGCTATCACTCGAGTCAGAACCTTTGTGAACACTCTGGGCGCAGTAGATAAGCCAAAGGGCAATGCAGAGAACTGATAATGTAAATTTCCAGCCCGAAAATGCAGGTACCTCCTGCAACTGGGCCTGATAGGAACATGAAGATAAGCCTCTTTGAGATCCAGAGTTACCATCCAGTGATCTTTTCCCAACAGAGGTAAAAGCTGCTGTAACGTCAGCATTTTGAACTTTGGAATGTCCAGATAAGTGTTGAGGATAGATAAATCCAAAATTGGTCTCCACGTGTTTCCTTTCTTTGGTACTAGAAACAGGCGAGAATAAAATCCTAGTCCCACTTCTGACAGAGGAACTGGCTGAATAGCTCCTATTTGAAGAAGTAAAGAAATCTGCTTGTGAGCCTCTATCCTTTGCCGAGGAGGAACGTCTGGCATGCCTTTGAAAGGAGGCAATGTATGGAAATAAAACTTGTAGCCTCGGTTTATAATGTCCAATACCCATTTGTCCTGGGTGACTAACAGCCAGTTTTGCTTGAAGAGTGCTAATTTTCCTCCCAAAGGAGCTGCCAGGCAAGAAGAATCTGGCAGCTGAAAATGCAGGTCATTGGGCCTGTTTACGAAAGGACTGGCCCCTGCCCTCACCTGCAGAGTGTGCAGGCGAACTCCAAGTTCTAGGCCTGAAAGTACTGTGAGCTCTGCCCCTGCCACGTCTAGATCTACCCCTAGATTGAGAATCAGAAGAAGGGTAGGTCCACCCCTTAGTAGGCCAATTTCTACTAAACTTTGGAGGTTGCACCTGCAAAAAATCCTTAACAGTCTGCATAGACTTAGCCTTGTCTTCCATTTTCTTCAAAACGACTCCACAGGGGACCAAACAAAACTTCAAACTGTAAAGGGGCATCCAGAATTCTAGTTTTAACATACTCGGACAAATTCTGATCCTTAAGCCAGGCGTGCCTGCGAAGAACTGAACCAGTGGCAGCCACCCTAGAAGAGGCCTGCACAGCATCAAAACCACACTGCAAAGAATGCTTACCCACCTGTTCAGAGACATGTACTAAATCCTGCAATTCTTTACACTCTATGCCCTCTGCCAAAGCATCCACTTTAGATTTTAGCTGAGAAAGGAGGAAATTCTGATACTTCAACATATGAAACTGGCAATTTAAAGCCCTCATTGCTAAAGTAGAAGAGGTATACACCTTCTTACCCCATCTATCCAAAGCTCTAGCTTCCTTATCTAGAGGAACCGGATTCTTTACAACAGATGCTCTAACACCCTTAGGCCCCTGACTAATAGTTTCTGGGTCCGCCCTAGGACTCTTATACAGATATTTATGAGCCTCAGGCACCCTGTAATATCTGTCGGTTTAACTGGCAGGAGGCAAAGAATCTGGATTAAGGGAAGCCTCGAAAACATCTTGAACAACATCCAAAACAGGAGGTATAGCCAAGGGTCTATGCTGTGGTAAAACAAGAATTCCCTAAGCCTCTTCCTTGAATCAGAGAAATCCTGTCCTTCCCACTTAAAATGCTCCCTCATGGAATGCAAAGTTTCTGAAAATGAAAAATCCTCTGGAGGAGAAGCAGAAGGAGTGGAATCCTCTGCATCAGAATCGAATAAGGAGGAAAATCTAGAATATCTTCAGCAGAAGACTCTGAGTCATCAGAGGCCTGATTCAAACTTTCCAACTCTGGCTCCACCCTGGGCCTCTTATCAGGAGGGGGCATAGAACCTCTAATTAAAGTAATCAAATCTTCTGCCATTTTAAGCATGTGCTTTTTAGGCACAGACCCAGAAGTACCTGGAGGGACACCAGAGGAAGGCAAAACAGACCTGCCCTTAGAAGAAGCCTTGGTAATAGAAGCAGAAGGCCTAACCACCTTAGGCATAGAAGGGAGAACAGTAACTTGAGAAGCCCCCTCAGCCTGACCCGACTCCTGGGAGGCCACATCCTGCAAAATCAAAGTTTCCCCCTGAGACTCAACAGAAACTTCAGCCGGATCCCCCTGCTCTACTGTAGCTTCTGCAGGACCGGCGTCGAAGCGGACGAATCAACCTGTCTAGGTTTCAAGGATTTGTCTTTGCGCTTCTTATTGGAAGCGGGCCGGAGGATCCGGCGGCATATTATAATTACACCGCTTACCAAAGACTAACCTAGCACAATCTAACCTTCTTTTATAGTGCGCTTATTAAACCTAGCACAAAACCGACACCCGACGCCGTGGTCCGGTCCCAAACAAGGAATGCAAAGAGAGTGATAATCCCTATGCGGTATCTGTTTCCCACAAGAAATACAATTATTCACTTTTCTGACATCCGGAATTAACTGAGGCAAGAAAAACAAAAATATTCCCCAACGGGTACTTAGCCAACTTGGTTTCGGTCTGAAACTCAGAATTGAAAATTTCAGAGCGCCGAGCGGCACTCATAGCAACGCTGCTTCTGCATCGGACCATGCGGCAAAAAAGACTGAGGATATGACGTCGGTCATGCGCTTTTATACCCTGACGCTCTGATGTCAGTTCTGAGCGCCATGACCGACGTCAGCCTAATACTTTGGTATTCGGGCCGACCGAGGACAGCGGACTACCCATAAGTAAGGACTGCAGCAATGTGAGATGAAGAACATCTGTACTATGTCCTTCAAGGATGCATCTGCAGTCTTTACAAATGGGTAGAATACCATAGCCAAACTGGGGGAGGAGGAGAAATAAGATTATGGTGTAGTTAAGATCCCTTGCAAAACAGCAGTGGCAAAACCTGCTCGGGATCTGGAGTATAAAGGTAAATTATAATGCTTGGCAAATGTATGCACGGAGCTCCAAGTAGCAGCCTCTAAAATGTCTTTGGTAGCCACTCCTCGTAAAAAAGCTGTGGTAGTGGCTGTAGCCCTTGTAGAGTGAGGCCTGATGTTTTCTGGAGTTTTCTTCCCATGGTAGGAGTAACAGAATCTAATGCAATTTCCTATCCACTTAAAGATTGTCCGTTTTGAAATTGCTTTTCCTTTCATTCCTGTTGCATATGCTACCAGTAGCTGGTCAGTTTTTCTATTGCTCTTGGTCCTGTCCAGGTAGTAACGCAATTGTCTATGTACATCCAAGGTATGTAACAGTCTTTCTCCCCTGTTTTGTGGGTTGGGGAAGAATGTAGGTAGGTGGATAGCTTGATTTAAAGATACCCTGGAGACCACCTTTGGCATAAAAGTAGGATTAGTTCTCATGGACACTCTATCTTGATGGAAGATCAGGAAGGGCTGTACTGCCATTAATGCCTGTAGCTCAGATACCCTTCTTGCTGAAGTGATTGCAAGCAGGAAAGCAGTTTTCCATGATAAGTACTGTAAATCTGCTGTAGCTGCTGGCTCGAAAGGAGGGAGTGTTAACTTTTCTAGCACAAAGTTCAAGTCCCATGCTGGCAATGGTGGCTTCCTAGGTGGTTTTACATTTTTAATTCCTCTCAGAAACTGCCCGAGCAGAGGGTGAGAGAAGACTGGAGGATCCAAGTTGTATTCGGCTGAAATAGCTGATGCATGAATCTTAATGGAAGAATAGGACAGGCCGTTGTGGAAGAGCTCTGCCAAGTATTCCAGGATGTTAGGTATGTTTGCAAGTGTCACATTCTTTCCTTTTGCAGTACTCCAAATGAGATATTTTTTCCATTTCGCTGAATAATTTTTTCTTGTTGAGGGTCTGCGAGCCTCCAAGAGAATGTTCTTAACCCTTTGAGATAAATCCGGGTCATTTGACCTTAGGCAATGTTCCAGGCAGCCAGCTGCAGTGTTTTCAGGTTTGGATGCAGGGTTTTGAAGTTGTTCTGTGTTAACAGCAAGGGAACCAGGGGCAGAGGCCATATTTGTTCCCGAGACATGCTCCTCAGTAATGGGTACCAATGTTGCCTTGGCCAGTCTGGAGCTATCAGGATGATCCTTGGACGGTCTTCTTTGATCTTCAATAGCACCTTGTGCATCAAAGGAAGAGGTGGGAATGCATATGCTGTCAGGTTTTTCCAACTGAAAGATAGGGAGTCCACTTTCCATGCAAGTGGGTGGTACGTCCTTGTGCAGAATTTTTTCAGTTGGTGATTGTGTGGGGATGCAAATAAGTCTATTTCTGGTAGTCCCCATTTCCCTGTAATGGTTTTAAAGATGTCCGGATGCAGCATCCATTCGTGGGCATCCGTGGTAGTTCTGCTTAGGATGTCTGCTAAGAGTATTTTCTTTTCCTGGCACAAAAATTGCTTGTAACTGAATGTTGAAGCTCAGTGCCACATTCCAGAGGTCCATTGCCATCTGGCATAGGGGGTATGAATGTGTGCCTCCTTGTTTGTTGATGTACCACATAACTGTGGTGTTGTCCGTCCTTATCAGCAGTTGACCCTGTCGAAGAAATGGTCGGAATGCCTGAATTGCCAGTTTTACTGCCAGCATTTCCTTTTGATTTATGTGTAGGTGCAGCTGGTCTTGAGTCCATAAGCCTTGTATGCACTTGTCCAGCATGTGTGCCCCCCCAACCGAGGTCTGAGGCGTTTGTTGTGATGGTCTGGCTTGGTTGAGTGCTGTGGAAGGGTAGTCCCTTGTTTGATTGACAGGCCTGAGCCCACCATTGGAATTCTTGCTTCAGGCATGGGATTATTGGAATTTGGGTTTCTAGGCTGTGCTTGTGCTGAGACCATAAATTCCTTAGATACCACTGTAACTTTCTCATATGTAGTCTGGCATGTGGAATCAATATTATGCAGGATGCCATGTAGCCGAGAGCTTGCAGGACTTTTCTTGCTGTTAGCTGGTTCTGCTTTGTTAATGCCATGAAGTAGAGAGGGAGTTGCTCCTGTTTTTCTACTGTCAGGAATGCCATTTGTTTTGATGTGTCCAGGCCTGCACCCAAGAAGGTTATCCTTTGGGATGGTATCAGCCTTGACATTTTTATATTGACTGTGTATCCCAGGGCTTGCAGTAGATGAATGACCCTTTCCAAATCTTTTGTTAATTTGTTTTTGTTGTCCGCTTGTAACAGGCAGTCGTCCAGGTAAGGGTAAATTTGAATTCCCTGAAGCCTGCAATGAGCAATTACTGATGCCAGGCATTTCGTGAATACTCTGGGCGCAGTAGATAAGCCAAAGGGCAATGCTGAGAATTGATAATGCTCTGATCCTGCAAGAAATCTGAGGTATCTTCTGCAATTTGGTCGTATGGGGACGTGCAGGTATGCCTCCTTGAGATCTAGAGTTACCAGCCAAGACTCCTTGCCCAGCATGGGAAGAAGCTGCTGTAGGGTCAGCATTTTGAATTTGAACAATGAGGTATGTGTTTAAAGTGGACAGGTCGAGAATAGGTCTCCATTGGTTTTCTTTTCTTGGTACCAGGAAGAGTCTGGAGTAAAATCCTTGTCCTTGTTCCATAGATGGTACCCTTTCTACAGCTCTCATCCTTAGTAAGTGAGTTATTTGTTGTAGAGCTTCTGTCTTCTGATTTGGAGGTAGGTTTGGCATTCCTGTCTTCCTTGGCAGAGTATGGAAGTGAAACCTGTAACCTTGGTCTATTGTCTGTAAAATCCATTTGTCTCCTGTGATGTAATGCCAGTTTACTGAAAATAAGGCTAGCTTCCCGCCTAAGGGTGCCTCTATAGTTGTTCCCTGGTAGGTGGTGCCAGAGCCAAGTCACTGTGATTGTCCTGTGGAAGTGGTGGTGGCTGGATCTGTGGCTGTACCTCGCTGGTTGTTAGCCTGCCACTGACGACCCCTGTAGGCACCTCTGGATTGACCCCTGCCTCTTGAGCGCCTATTCCTGCCTCTCGGAGCTCTGGAGGTGTCTGGAAAGGACCAATTCTTGGAAGGCCAGTTCCTGCTAAACCTTGGAGGCTGGACCTGCAAGAAATCCTTGACTGTCTGGACAGATTTTGCTTTCTCTTCCACCTTCTTCAGCACCTGCTGTGCAGGGGAGCCAAACAAATTGAGCTTATCCATGGGAGCATCTAGGAGCTTTGATTTTACATGGTCTGGTAAGGACTGTTCTTTTAACCATGCATGTCTTCTGATCACTGTGCCAGTCATGGCTGATCTAAAGGAGGCCTCCAGTGCATCATAGCCGCATTTTAAGGAATGATTACTGACCTGCTGAATGTTATGGACCATTTCCTGTACAGATTTTTTGTCTAATGGTTCATCCGAGGACAGATTTTAGTTAACTGGTCTAACATAAATTCCTGATACTGAATCATGTGGAATTGACAGTTCAAGGCCCTAGCTGAAAGAGTAGCAGAAGTGTAAACTTTTTTACCCCATCTCTCTAAGGACCTAGATTCCCTTTCAGAGGGAGGGTTTTTAGTAGAGGTAGCTGCTACAGCCTTGGGTCCCTGGGAGATAGTTTCGGGATCTGCAAAAGGGGCCTTATACAAATGGTAATGTGTGTCCTGAACCCTGTAGTACCTATCGGGCTTAGCACGGGCCGGAGGAAGAGAATCAGGAGCAGTACAAGCATCATTAAAAGCATCATCCACAACAGTAAGTACTGGAGGAATGGCTAAAGGCCTATGCTGTGGCAAATGCAAAAAGGTTCTAAGCCTTTTTCTAGAGTCTGAAAAATCCTGGCCCTGCCATTGAAATTGTTCCCTCATAGCATGCAAGGTTTCCCCAAAAGAAAATTCCTCAGGCGGAGAGGCAGAAGGGATGGACTCTTCTGCATCAGAGTCCTCATAAGGAGAAAAGGGGGCCTCTGGAGGGTTTGAATTATCTGATTCATCAGAGGAGCCATCTGAAGAAACTGGCTCAGGGGGCTCTACTCTAGTCCTCTTCTCTGGATGTGGTTGGGATCCCCGGATCAAAGAAATGAGATCCTCTGCTAGACTAAGCATTTGTGAACTAGAACTAGGCCTGTGAGAAGGGGTCTTAGCAGGCACAGTTTTGGTAGTTTTTGCTGCTTTAGCCCTGGCAAAGGCCTTAATCGACATGGATGCAGGAGGCCTAGCAGCTCCACGTGCAGGGGTTGAAATATCCAAAGGGATAGTATCAGATAAATCCTGTGAACCTGTAAGAGCAGGTGGGATTTCAGTAGCAGTTTCAGCCAAGCTGGAAGAGGCCTCGGTATGTGGCAAGCTTTCGGCCGAAGGAAGAACCGTGGACTCGGTTTCAGCCGAAACCGAGACACTCATGGCTGAGCTTAACCGCGGTTTCGGCGAAACCGCGGACCGCGAGTGTCGGTCCTTTCCTTGCGTTTTTAGAAATTTGCGCGGAGCATCCGGCGGCATAATGTAAGCAAAAGCGGGCGAAAAACTCTTCAGCAAATTCCGACCGACGTCTAAGCGTCCGTCGGTTGAAAGAAGCACAGGCTAGACAAGCTGCTACGTCGTGGTCTGGGCCTAAGCAAGGTAAGCAGTAAGAGTGGAAATCTTTATGAGGTATTTGTTTCCCACAAGTTAAACAGTTATTCACTTTTTCTGACATCGGCTGAGGCAAGAAAGAGTCCCCAACGAGGTACTTAGCTTTTTAGAAGTCTTCGGTACTTGTAGTAGTAATCTCTGGTTCTGACCGACCGGCACTTGCGAACAGCTTCTGCTTCGGGCGCCACGTGGCAAGAAAGACTGGGGAAAATGGCGTTGGCTGATGCCTTTATACCCGAAGAACTGCAGCTATGACGTCGGGTGAAGTGTGCTATCCATTTGGAAATTATTTGATTTGAAATGGCCTTGCCCTCTGCCCCTGGTGCAAAGCTGACTAGTAACTGGTCAGATTTCCTGAAGGGCTTAGCCCTATCAAGGTAGAATCTGAGCTGTTTGTGCACGTCCAAAGAGCGCAGGATCCTTTCTCCTTTATTTTGAGGATTAGGGAAGAAAGTTGGCAAATGGATAGCTTGGTTGAGAGCCACACTGGACACCAATTTACGCATAAAGAAAGGGTTAAGTCCTGAGGGAAACCCTGTCAGCATGGAAAATAATGAAGGGTTCCACAGCCATAAGTGCTTGTAACTCAGACACTCTTCTACCTGAAGTGATGATCAGAAGCAAGGCGGTTTTCCAAGAGAGGAATTTTAACTCTACTGATGCTGCAGGCTCAAAGGGGGGAAGCGTGAGCTTTTCCAGTACACAGTTAAGGTCCCAAGCAGGGGTGGGTGCTCTCCTTGGCGGGCTTAAGTTGTTTTCCCCTCTCAGGAACTGTTTGATATTAGGGGGAGAGAAGAGAGGTGGCTCAGTGTTGTAATGAGCCAAAATGGCAGGGGCATGGATCTTAATGGAGAAGGATAGGGCCCTGTGGAGTAGATCTGCTAAGTAATCCAGGATTACAGGTAGAGAGGGCAGAGTTGTGTCCTGTCCATTAGAGTGAATCCAGGATAAGTACCTTTTCACCTATCAGCATAGTATTTCCTTGTACTGGGTCTTCTGGCTTCAAGAATGACGTCCAGCACCTGCATGCTTAGGCTGGTTACTGGAGGAAAATTCAAGGAATAAGCCAGGCTGCAAGATTTAGGGTTTGCAGTTGCGGATGCAAGATCTGTACCCCCTGCTGAGAGAGCAGGGTTGGGTTCTAGTGTAGATGCCAGGGTGGCACCGGAGACAGGCTGCACAGGAGTGGGTACCAGTGCTGGCGTGACCAATCCGGGACAATTAGAATTGTCCTTGGTCTGTCCTGTCTTATCTTGAGCAAAACTCTTTTGGGAGGAGGGGCAGAGAGGGAAAGGCAGAGATTGAGAGATTTACCCACTGGAAGGAAAGGGCATCCACTTTCCAAGCCCTGCTGTGAGGTGTCCTGGTGCAGGATTTGCTGAGCTGGTGATTGCAGGGGGAGGGAAAGAGATCCACCTCTGGTGTCCCCCATTTCTGAATCCGAATGTTGAAGGTGCTGGGCTCTAATTGCCACTCGTGTGGATCTAGGAGATTTCTGCTTAAGGCGTCTGCCAGTGAGTTTTGATTGCCTGGCAGGAATTGAGCTTGCAGATGGACCTGCATGTCCAAGGCCGTGTTCCACAACTCAATGGCTAGCCTGCAGTGTGGGCAAGAGTAAGCCCCCCCCCCCCACTTGCCACTCATGTGGGTCTAAGAGATTTTTGCTTAAGCTGTCTGCCAGTGAATTTTGTTTGCCTGGCAGGAATTGAGCTTGCAGATGGACTGCATGTCCAAGGCTGTGTTCCACTAGGCCATGGCTAGCCTGCAGAGTGGGCAAGAGTGGGTTCCCTCCTGCTTGTTGATGTACCACATAACTGTGGTGTTGTCTGTTTTTATTAGCAGGTGTCCTGGTGAGAGTAGGGATCTGAAAGCTGTCAGAGCATGCTGCACAGCTAGCATCTCTTTTTGGTTGATGTGCAGATGAATTTGACTTGGACTCCAGTGGCCCTGAATGCACTTGCCGTCCATGTGTGCCCCCCAGGCATAGTCTGATGCATCTGAGGTTAGGGTCTGGGTGGTGTGGTGTTGAGTAAAGGGCAGTCACTTGTTGTGGTTGCATGCTGCTGGCCACCAAAAAAACTCTGTCCTTAGACAAGGTATGACAGGAATGACTTGTTTCCAGGTCCTGAGAATGTTGGCACCAGACTTTTTAAGGACCACTGAAGTTTCGTCATATGCAGTCTGGTATAGGCCATGAACCCTAGGGCCTGCAGGATTTTCCTTCCAGATAGCTGGGTTTTGGTAGCCATTTGAGTAAAATAGTCTGTCAGGCTTGTTTTTCTGGAGTGAGGAATGCCATCTGGGATGCTGTGTCCAAGCTTGCTCCCTGGAATACAATCTTTTGACTGGGGGCTAGTTCCGATTTCTTTTCATTGATAGTATACCGCCAGGGAGGTTAAGTGGTTTTTTTTTTTTTTTTACAAATGTCAGGTGCTGCCACAGCATTTCCTGACTGTCTGCCTGAATCATGCAGTCGTGCAAGTACAGGTAAATTTGAATATTTCTCTGTCTGCAGTAAGCAATGGCTGGAGCCAGGCATTTTGTGAATACTCTGGGAGCAGTGGATAAGCCAAAGGGAAGAGCAGATAACCAATAATGCATAGATCCTGCATTGAAGCATAGATATTTCCTGCATGACTCCCTTATAGGGGATAGGGTTCTTTTAAGTCTAGGGTGACTAACCAGGCATCTTTGGCTAGCATAGGTAGAGGCTGCTGCAGGGTTAGCATTTTGAATTTTGGTACCACCAGGAAAGTGTTGAGAATTGAAAGATCTAGGATTGGGCGCCAAGTGCCCTCTTTTCTGGGTACCAGGAAAAGTCTGGAATAGAATCCTTGACCTATCTGTTCCGCAGGAACAGGCTGAACTGCCCTTATAGAGAGCAGAGATTGAATTTGGTTTTGTGCCTCTGCCCACTGGTTTGGAGGAAGGTCTGGGAACCCTTTTGGAATTGGCAGTGAGTGGAAGTAAAATGTGTACTCCTGGGATACAATGTTGAGGACCCATCTGTCTTTGGTGATGGAATTCCATTTTTTTGCACGAAGGGCAAGTTTTCCTCCTAGGGGCACAAGCAGTTGGCAGAGGTGGGGAGTGGAGTTGAGAAGTCATTGGGAATTCTTTCCATAAGGGGGTGGCTTAGCACTCCCTGCTTTAGAGGTGGAGGCACTCCATTGCTTAGATCTCTGCATACCCAGAGACTGTAGTCTGGGGGAGGGGGGGTTCTGTTTCCCCTGGGTCTAGTTTGAGATGGCCTAGAGGGGGGGGGGCTGGAATAGACCAACTGTTTGAGGGGCAATGCCTACTGAATCTAGGAGGCTGTACTAGAATTCTTTGACTGTCTGCATAGATTTTGCTTTTTCTTCCATCTTTTTAAGAACCTCTTCTGCTTTGGTGCCAAACAGATTGTCCTTGTTCAAAAGAGCGTCTAATAACTTTGATTTGACATGGTCTGGCAAGGTCTGCTCCTTAAGCCGAGCATGCCTTCTCAGTACAGAACCAGTGACTGCTGCCCTGCAAGATGCTTCTAGGGCATCAAAGCCACACTGCAATGTATGCTTGTTGACTTGGCTTGCAGAATGCATAAGCTCTCTATTTTCTGCACAGTCTGTAAAGGTAGCTATTTTTTGCTTAAGTTCCATAATATGTTGTTGGTACTTCAGCATGTGAACCTGACAACTCAAAGCCCTAATGGCAAGAGTTGCAGAGATATATATACTTTGTTAACCCATCTGTCCAAAGCCTGGAATCCCTGCCTGAAGGGGTGGGATTCTTAGTTGTAGTTGCTTTGATACCTTTAGGCCCCTGGGATGTGACCTCTGGGTCAGCAGTAGGATTTCTGAAAAGGAATTTGAGAGAGTCGGGTACTATGTAGTACCTGTCTGGTTTCCTAGGAGCAGGGGTAAAGTATCAGGAGTAAGACTGGATTCCATCAAGACATCATCAGCAACTTCCAGGACTGGGGGTATTGCTAAAGGCCTATGTTGCTGCAAGTTTAAGAATACTCAGTCTCTTTTTGGACTGAGATTAGTACTGGCATTCCCAATGGAAATGCTCTCTTAAAGTATGTAAGCTTTCACCAAAAGAAAAATCCTTTGGAGGAGAAGCAGAGGGAATAGATTCCTCTGAATCTGAATCCTCATAAGCAGACAAGGGCATGTCTTCATAATTAGAACCCTCAGAGTCATCGGACTCTTGGTCTGTTGAAGCTGCTGGGGACATCTTTTTCTCTTGGCAAGGGCAGGCTGACTTCCCCTAATCAGCATAATAAGGTCTTCTGCCATTCTAAGCATTTGATGTTGTGGCAAGGGAGCAGGTGCATGCACTTTGGTCATCAGGTTTTCTAGGCGTAGTGCGTACTTTTGGCCTTACTGAAGTCGTCGGTTAGTGTTGAACATCGGTAGTGCGAAGAAATTCCTCAGAAGCCGGTGCCTGCTCAGCAGCTCCGGACCCATCCAAAGTAGAGACATCCGCAGGTTCCGCAGTCGAAGAAGAGTCTCGCGGCATACCGGATTCCGAACGGGTCTTGGTAGAGGCCTGCGAATCCACTGAAGTGGGCATCAGGGGATGCGAAAGTGGTGAACTGGCGGCTAGCTTAACGGAAGCACTGTCAGCAGCTTTGGACCTGTGCAGTCTGTCCCTGTCTTTATCCTTCCGTTTTTTGGACATATCGGTAGTCGGATGGCTTACCGAAGCCATTTCGGAATACGGAGATTGAGAACGAAAGTATTTAGCAACAAAAAGTGCCCGACAATGAATGGTTCAGTCCTTGAACAAGGCGCAAAACCGACAGTGAGGTATGTCATGGTCTGGGCCTAAACAGGTGATGCAGTAAGAATGAAAATCTCGGTATGGTATTTGCTTTCCACAGGCAAGACAACTTTTTCTGACATTGGTTAGAGCAAGAAAAAAGGATCCCCAATACGGTACTTAGCTTTAGAATACTTCAGGATGATTCAATTTGTAAACGAAAACTCACGTAGCAGCCAACCAGCACACGTGTGAAAGCACAGTTGTGTACACTTACAATAAATGTAGATGTTCGAGTGTATTCACTACTGCAGTCATTACATTTGGGTAATCTGCTGGCAGGTTGCCCTCAGTCGGCCTGATTAACAAAGTTTTGGGTCCTGCATCGGTTGCTGTCCCTTCATCCATGACGTCAGGTCATCAGGGGTATAAAACATGCAGCCAACGCTATTTTCATCAGTTTTTCTTGCCCCAGATGTCAGGTGCCCCCCAATGGGGAACAAATATATATATATATATATATATATATATATACACATTTATTGATTGATATATATATATATATATATATATATATATGCATGTAATTTAGAACACAACAAATATACCTCCAAATAAAAGCAAATACACCAAAAAGGCTTTTGAGCATAGTAAAAGAAAGAAGAGGTATAGTAAGAGAAAAAACAGGGGGCTGGCGGGTGGGTAACCAGGACTGCAACAGTGAATACACTCGAACATCTACATTTATGGTAAGTTTACACAAGTGTACTATGTTCATCATGTTTCACTGTTGCAGTCATTACATTTGGGTAGAATCCCAAAGCTATAATGGTTGAGAGGATGCAATTGTACAGCACTAGGAGCAGCTATAAGGCCCTGCACGACAGCAGTGGCAAAGCCTGCTCTGGATTTAGAGAAGAGAGGTAAATGGTAATGTTTGGTGAACGTATGAACTGAACTCCAGGTAGCAGCTTCTAGAATGTCTCTGGTAAGAACCCCTCTGAGAAAGTAGATGCAGCCCTGGTGGAATGGGATCTGATCCCCTTGGGAACAGCTTTACCATGGTGCATGCAGCAGAAACGAATGCAATGGCTTATCCATTTTGAAATAGTCTGTTTTGAAATAGCCTTTCCCTCTGCCCTTGCAGCAAATGCCACCAGTAATTGCTTAGATTTTCTTAGAGATTTTGTCCTGCTTAAGTAAAATCTTAGTTGTCTGTGTACATCCAATGAATGCAGAATCTGCTCACCCTTGTTCTGTGGATTTGGGAAAAAAGTTGGCAGATGAATGGACTGATTAAGAGCCACACTAGATACCACTTTAGGCATAAAGGATGGATTGGTCCTGAGCGCCACCCTGTCTGAGTAAAAGATAATGAAAGGCTCCACTGCCATGAGAGCCTGTAGTTCTGAAATCCTACTAGCCGAAGTGACTGCTAAAAGAAAAGCCGTCTTCCAAGAGAGAAATTTTATGTCTGCAGTAGCAGCTGGTTCAAAAGGAGGTAGGATGAGCTTTTCCAACACAAAATTGAGGTCCCATGCAGGAATTGGTGCTCTCCTCGGAGGTCTTCAACATTTTGGCCCCTCTGAGGTACTGCTTTAGCAGGGGATGAGAAAAGAGGGGAGGCTCTGTGTTGTAATGAACTGAAATGGCAGAGGCATGTGTTTTTATGGAGGAGAAAGATAGGCCCTTGTGAAGCATCTCAGTTAAATATTGCAGAATCTGAGGAATATGGGCATTGCTGTGCTTATTCCAGGCACAGAATCTTTTCCATTTATTAGCATAAGATTTTCTAGTCCTAGGCCTTCTAGCCTCCAAAATGACATCCATCACAGGTTTGCTGAGAGATGTAACCGGTGAAATTAGTTGATTAGCCATGCTGCCAAGATTCAGAGTTTGGAGCTAGTGTGCAGAATTTGATAGTTCTGCTGAGACAATACATAAGGTGTCTGAGGCAGGTACCACGGAGGAAGGTGTGACATATTGCGTAGGAGCGGGTACCAGTGTTGGCGAGGCCAGTCTGGAGCAATCAGAATCATTTTTGGTTTTTCCTGTCTGACTTTTAGTAAGACCTTAGAGAGCAGAGGCAGAGGGGGAAAGGCATAGACTGATAGTTTTTTTTCTAGCTGAAGGAGAGAGCGTCCACTTTCCAAGCTTTTTTGTGATGAATTCTTGTGCAGAATTTGTCCAACTGACAGTTCTGGGGTGAGGCAAAAAGATCTGTGTCTGGGATCCCCCATTTGCGTGTCAACATGCTGAAGATTTGTGGATCCAGTTTCCATTTGCGTGGGTCCATAAGATTTCTGCTTAGTTCGTCTGCCAAAGTGTTTTGCTTTCCTGGCAGGAGTTGAGCTTGTAGATGTATTTGATAAGTCAAGGCCGTGTTCCACAAAGCCATGGCTAGTCTGCAGGGGGGGTAGGAATGGGTACCCCCCCACTTGTTTATGTACCACATGACTGTGGTGTTGTCTGTCTTTATCAGTAGTTGTCCTGGATGAAGGTAGTCCTCGAAGGCTGTCAGAGCATTCTGTACAGCTAGCATCTCTTTCTGACTGATATGTAGGTGCATTTGATTTGGGTTCCATTGGCCATGAATGCATCTCCCTACCATATGCGCCCCCCCCCCAAGCATAATCTGATGCGTCCGTTGTCAGGGTTTGTGTGGCAGGGGGTGGAATGAATGACAGCCCGTTTTGGTGACAGGCCTCTGCCAACCATAGGAACTCTTGCTGCAGGCAAGGAATGATAGGAATCATTGCTTCCAGGCTGTGACAATGTTGACTCCATAAGCGTTTTAGGTAGCATTGAAGTTTATTCATATGCAGTCTTGCATATGGAATTATTAGAATGCAGGAAGCCATGAACCCCAAGGCCTGCAGAATTTGTCTTGCAGATAGCTGGGTTTTTGTGGCCACCTGTTTGAAGTAAGTCATCAATTGAATTTGTTTTTCTGGTATAAGGTAAGTCATCTGAGCAGTTGTATTCAAGCTTGCACCCAGGAATGTAATTATTTGAGAGGGTACCAGATGCGATTTCTTTTCGTTTATGGTGTACCCTAGACAAGTTAGAAATCTTTTTACAAACACCAGATGTTTTAGAAGAGTGTCCTTGTTTCCTGCCTGAATTAGACAATCATCCAGGTAAGGATAAATTTGAATGTTTGTCTGCAAAATGCAATTACTGGTGCCAGGCACTTTGTGAAGACCCTGGGCGCAGTAGATAAGCCAAAGGGCAGTGCAGAGAACTGGTAATGAAAATAGCCTGCTTTGAAGCGGAGGTATCTTCTGCAAGATTCCCTGATTGGGATATGCAGGTAAGCCTCTTTTTAAGTCTAGAGTTACCAGCCAGGCATCCTTGCCTAGCATAGGCAGTAGCTGTTGTAGAGTCAGCATCTTGAATTTTGGAATACCCAGGAATGTATTTAGAACGGATAAGTCCAGAATTGGATGCCATGATTGGTCTTTTCTGGGTACCAGGAAAAGTCTTGAATAAAAACCTTGTCCCTTTTCCTTTTCTGGTACAGGTTGAATAGCCCCCATATTCATGAGGGACATAACTTGTTTTTGGGCCTCTGCCCACTGATTTGGAGGCAGATCTGGTCATCCGTTTGGGACTGGCAATGTGCGGAAATGAAATCTGGATCCCTGGGATACTACATTTAAAACCCACTTGTATTGGGTAATTAGATGCCAATTTTGTGCATGCAGTGCCAGTTTTCCCCCCAAAGGGGCTGCCAAAAAATAAGTGCTTGGTGATGGCAGAGGAAAGTCACGGAGATTGTTTACCGTAGGGAGGTGCCTTGCTGCTTCCAGATATGGAGGTGGAGGCACCCCATTGTTTTGTTCTGTAAGTTCCTTGTGACTGAAATCTGGAGCCTTTGGAGTGTCTGGGTTTGACCTGAGCAGCTCTGGTGGGTACTGAAAAGGACCAGTTCTTAGTAGGCCAGTGCCTACTAAACCTGGGTGGCTGCACTTGTAGGAAATCTTTCACAGTCTGCATGGACTTTGCTTGGTCTTCCATCTTTTTCAAAACTTATTCTGCCTTATTACCAAATAGACTGTCCTGTTGTAAAGGAGCATCCAACAATTTTGCTTTAACATGATCAGGCAGATTTTGCTCCTTGAGCCAAGCATGCCTTCTTATCACAGATCTAGTTACAGCGGCCCTGCAAGAGGCCTCCAAGGAATCAAAACCACATTGCAAAGTATGCTTTCCAACTTGTTCAGCTGAATGCAATAAATCCTGTAACTCTATTTTCCACACAGTCAGAAATCAACATCATTTTCTGTTTAAGTAAGCCCAGAACTTGCTGCTGATATTTAAGCATATGAAATTGACAGTTTAAAGCCCTGACTGCCAAGGTTGCAGACGTGTAAACCTTCTTACACCCCATCTATCCAGCGCCCTGGAGTCCCTATCAGAAGGGGTAGGATTTTTAGCAGTAGAAGCCTTAACACCCTTGGGACCCTGAGAAATGGTTTCAGGGTCAGCAGTAGGGTTTTTAAAAAGGAATTTGTGGGAGTCAAGAACCCTGTAATATCTGTCTGACTTACTAGGAGCCGGAGGCAGGGAATCAGGAGCCATGCTGGAATCTGAGAAAACATCATCAACAATGTCTAGAACAGGAGGTATAGCCAAAGGCCTATGCTGAGGAAGAAGGAAATCCCTAAGCCTCTTTTTAGATTCTGAGAAATCCTGACTCTCCCAGTGAAAATGCTCCCTTAAGGTATGCAAAGTTTCTCCAAAAGAAAAATCCTCAGGAGGAGAAGCAAAAAGGATGGATTCTTCTGCATCAGAGTCCTCATAAGGTGGAATAGATAATTCCTGATCAGAAGAGGAATCGGAAGAAACGGAAACCTGATCTGATGATTCATAATCAGTGCCTTGCCTAGGCCTCTTAGTAGGAGGGGGATGGGAACCCCTGATCAAGGTAATTAAATCCTCAGCCATTTTGATCATTTGTTTTTTTGGCATAGGGGCATGTGCGCGTGGCTCAAGCATCGTTTTTTTAGACATAGAAGTTGATTTTGGCTTAGGTTTTGAAGATGGCGTCGGTTTAATATACAGGTCCTTAGGCCTGAACACACCCTCAGAAGCCGATGCCTGCTCAGCGGCTCCGGACCCATCTAAGGTAGAGACATCCATGGGTTCAGTACTTAAAGTGTCTCGCGGCATACCGGACTCCGAATGGGTCTCAGTAGAGGCCTGCGAATCAAAAGTAGCGGGCATCAGGGGCTGCGAAAGCGCCTCACTGAGTACCGGTGAACCGGCAACTGGCTTAGGAGAAGCTTTGTCATTGGTTTTGGACCTCGACGATCTGTCTCTGTCTTTTTATTTGCGTTTTTGTGCATTCCGGTAGTCGGATTGCTAACCGGCGACATTTCTGGATAGTTAAATCTTGAGCCAAAATATTTAGATGCAAAAATATACCGACACTTAATAGTGCGTTGATTAAATTTAGCACAAAACTGACAGCAAGGCAAGTTGTGGTCAGGGCCTAGGCAAGGAATACAGTACAAATTAAAATCCTTATGAGGTATTTGCTTTCCACAAGTAATACAATTATTAACATTTACTGACATTGGTAAGGAGGAAGAAAAAGTTTCCTCAATGGGGTACTTAGCTTTATGTTAAAGACTTCGGTTCTAAAACTCGAAAACTAAAATCTCAGGAGTCGGCCGACCGGCACTTGCGAACTGCTTCTGCTTCGGGCACAGCGCGGCAAGAAAGACAGATGGAAAATGGCGTCGGCTGCATGTTTTATACCCCTGATGACCTGACGTCATGGAAGAAGGGACAGTAACCGACACAGGACCCAAGACTTTGTTAATCAGGCTGACTGAGGGCAACCTGCCAGCAGATTACCCAAATGTAATGACTGCAACAGTGAAACACGAATAACATCTGCTTCTGCTTTGGGCTCCTCGGCAAGAAAGATTGATGTAATGATGTCGGCTGCCTCTTTTTATACCCCTGATGACCTGACGTCAGTTCTGGAGCGATAGCAACCGATACAGGAATACTAAGTCTCTGGTATTTGGGCCGACTGAGGGCTACCTGCAGGCAAATAACCCAAGTGTGATGACTGCAACAGTGAAACACGAAGAACAGTCGCCCAAACTTGTTGCTAGGTGTGATAAACTCATGGCAGACAGCCTATATACTAAAAGTCACAATAATGTGACATGACTGTTGCAATGGGGATTGTGCAAACACAACACAGACACTGGGAAGCACTGGAAACATGAACCACAAAACACTGCAGAGAATAACAGTGTATATCACATGGGATCACCACCCACTGTCAACAATTCTAAAAATGGTTGAGACACAACCAGATATAGCAGACCATGAAAAGACAAAAGTAGCAATGATCACAGAAATTGCTACAGCCAGTGATTACAATGTCTTGCAATAGAGAGAGAGAGAAAAAACACAACATCCAGAGCCACTGAAAAGCTGCAAAAAATCTTTACTGATGTTCTGGTACCTCAGGGCTCAGTGCCTTCAAAGGAATAATTTACAACATGCCATGCAGCCATTTTTAAACATTGATTAATTAATATAAACAATTAAATAATAAAACATCCTTACAACATTAACATTTGCAAAGATGTAAACAACCAATATTATAAATCCAATATCAAGAACACCATAAATACAATTCAAAAATTCAAATTAATATCTAAATTCAGCCCTTTGTGTATTAATGTCCTGTAATTAAAAATACATCTACTTTCCAATTCCAACAATTTTAATGCAAAATTGCCTCCGCCCACCAAATTCAGCTTAGCCAACACAAAAAAAAAAACAACCAAGTCCCCCACGTACTCTATGGAAATAATCAGCAACCGCACTCTCCAGACGTTTATTTCTAATATCCCCCAAGTGCTCCAGTATTCAAACTTTAACCAACTTTAATACAATTCTACGCTATTGGACATTTTGCAGCAGGGGGAAAGATTAGGTTTTTTATCTTCACAGGACGTTAAGAAATTACATATTCCATATCCCAGGGATCCCACTTTTTATGCCTTGTAGAAGATCCACAAGAGTTTAAGTGAACCCCTGGGTAGACTAAATGTATCTAGTTGTGGATCTTATTTAGAAAACATAGGAAATTTGTTAGATGGTTATTTGAAAAGGTTTTTGATTAAGATTCCTTCACATATTAAAAACACTGATGACTTTTGTTCAAATGTGAAAGGTATGGAATGGAAGGAAGAATTTTACTGGGCTACAGTAGACATTAGATCCTTGTACGTTAACACAAGGAGGAGATGGGGCTTGGGAGTTGTGAAGAAAATGTTAGGTGATGGTCCACATATTTTCTTTTTGTGAAATTTTTGGAATTTGCTTTGGCACACACAATTTTACATTTAACAGAGATTTTTTTTTTTTTTTTTTTTACAGAAAGAGTATGGCAATGGGAGTGAATTTTGCCCCTTCATGTGCCATTATTTTCATCTCCCATTTTCAAAATGTGTGCATGTACCCACAGGAACTGTTTTAGAAATCTGTTTTGAGGTTATCAACATTACAGAGACGACCTTATTTTCATCTGCAAAGGTGATGTAAAAGACTTTGCAAAGTTTATACAACAGCTGAATAATAACCAGTTTGGTTTAGAATTTACTTTCACTGTTAAAAGGTGAACGATACAATTCTTGGATACTGAATTGTATATAGACTGTAATAGTAAAGTACAGTTTAAACCTTTCAGGAAAATGACTGCCGTTAACTTTCTACATTGTAGTAGTGCTCATCCCGCCATCTTCTGGACTCTTGTCCATATGGACAGTTCAAGCATATTTTTTTAACACATTTCAGAGAAGCATTTAGTTGATGGGGAATTTAAGCAAGTGACTGAAACTGTCACAAATGGGTTACTCTGCAGCTGT
>NC_056745.1:214403468-214488073 GCF_019279795.1 Protopterus annectens
TATACAATAGAAGGAGGAAGCTACTACATGATAGAGCAAAATCCCAAAAAGGGAAGGCATCTCTGATCAGTATTAGCAAAAAACTAAGGGCACTCATAAAATCGTCAAAGGCCAGCTTCGAGAGAAAAATTGCACAGGACACTAAAGATAATCACAAGGCTTTCTTTAGTTATGTTAGGAACCTGGGTGGGAATTCCCAGATATGCTCAGAATTAGTCCAAAATGACAAAAATACACTGATCCCACAGACATTGCCAACATCCTAGCTGACAGGTTCAGCGCAAACTTCTCCCCTCCCACCAAAAGGGCAAATATCTATCCCAGCAGAGTGCTGCCCCGACATCTCAGATGCTCAGGTGGGAGCTGCCCTCTCCAAAGCAAAAACACAGCATCAATGGGACCAGACGGTGTCCCAGGCTGCGTCCTACATGAACTCCAAGAAGAGCTAAACCCAAACATAAAACTACTGTTCAATCTCAGCCTTACTACAGGATATGTACCCAAAGAGTGGCGTACAGCAACAGTGGTCCCTCTCCACAAAGGTGGTGCCTCAACGGACCCTGGAAACTATCGCCCCATAAGCCTGACTAGCTTGGTCTGCAAAGCTATGGAAAGGATCATCATGGACCTCATAAATAAAGATATTGGGGACCTACAGACACTGGATCCTACCCAGTTTGGCTTTGTTAAGGGCAGATCCTGCCTCTTAAACCTGGTTGACTTCTTTGAAACAGTCACCAAGGCCATTGACGAAGGGAAGGTGGTCCACACAGCCTATCTAGACCTCGCAAAAGCCTTCGATACAATACCCCACTCAGGCATTATAGATAAGCTCACCAGCTTAAATATAAACCCCTATGTCACTAGATGGGTTGCAAACTGGCTCAAGGACAGAACCCACATGGTTAGAATTGCTGGAGCCATGTCAGACTCCAAACCAGTTACAAGTGGCGTCCCACAATGCTCAGTCCTGGGACCTCTCTTGTTTGGTATATATTATTCGGAGGTACAGGCCAACACGGAAGGACTGTGGCTGACCAAGTTCGCAGATGACTGCAAATTGGGCGCCATAATCGACTCTCCAGCCGACACAAGCATCCTCCAAAAGGGCCTCATAGAAACAGACAACTGGTGCCAGAGCCATGGCCTCAAGCTAAACGCCAAAAAGTGTATAGTCATCCCCTTTGGCAAAAACAAAGTGCCCACAAATTACCACATAGGTGGTAATCCATTAAGTACAGAAGAAGTCATTAGGGACCTGGGGACCCAAGTTGATAGCAGTCTCTCATTTGACAACCACGTGGCCAAAGTGGTTAGAAAAACATTTTATATAGCACACCTAATCATGAAGGGATTCACATCTAGATTAGGGGAGGTCATCGTGCCTCTCTACTCATCTCTCATCAGGCCCATAATCGAGTACAATGCCCCTTTTGGGATGTACCTTACCAAACACCTGCAGCAACTGGAAAGACCCCAAAAGTACCTCACCAAGAGGATCAAAGGGCTCAAACAGATGCCATATGCTGCCCGGTTAAAGAAACTCCAGCTCTACTCAGTGGCATACCGCCTGCTCAGAGGTGACCTGTGCCTGACGTATAAGGCCATGTCCAACCCGGAATTAAGGGACATGCTGCACCTCAAAAAATCCAAATCCCATCGAGCTACACTCGAGACTTGAACCTCAGCACTGAAATAAATAGGACATGCTGGAGGGACAGATTCATAACCCAGAGGCTCCCTTCACTATGGAATAAAATCCCAGTCCAGGTTAGGCAGAGTCCCTCATTGACTCTCTTCAAGAGGAATCTTGATGAGTGGATGGGAGATCATAGGTTTACCCCGGGTATCACTTCTGTGTCACTGTTAGACAGAGGCACAGTATACTAACCTCGAAAAAGGGCATAGCAAAATTAATTTAAAATGGGTGGCGAAAGCCAAACATACTCTGGCTAGGCTTATAAATGCCCTAGGGCAGATAGCCTAGTATGAACCTATGAACCTATGAACCTATGAAGATGTGGAAAGAATGATTACAAAAGCTTCTCAGGGCTCAAATCCAAATGGGGGCCCTGCGAGCCTCATCCCCTACCAGATCTGTGAGTGTACAGTCTGTTTCAGCTTCTTTACATGAACAATTGTTTGAGACTCCAAAGAACCTTCCAGCCCTGCTTCCATAGCATCTCCTAGGTCCTCCATAAGTTTATCAGAGGCAGATGCGGATAGGATGATGCAAAAGCTTCTAAGGGCTAAGATCCAGATGTGGGCCTTACGAGCTCCATCTATTACCAGATCCGTGAGAAGTCCATTCTCTCTCCTTCTTCGATCTGACCCATGGTTTCAGAACCCCTGGATCCAAAATCCCTGAGAGGTTCGGCGTTGGAACCGAGGAAGGTTTCCTCCTCCACTCTGACTGTTTTCCTAATGGGTTCTGCTCCAATACTCATCACAACAGGTCTTGGAGCCAAATTGTTGGTATCAGATCTGAGGGGGTGGGTTCAGCTTTGGTGCTGTCAGATCCATTTCTTCCCCTCAGAGCTTCAGCTCTAGACAATTTGGGTATGATTCCATCTCCTTCTCCAACCCATGGCTTCAGAGCCTCAGGATCCGAAATCCCTGAGAGGTTCAGCATCAGATCCAAGGAAGGTTTCCTCCTCCACTCTGACTGCTTCCCTGATGGGTTCTGCTCTGATATCCTTAGATCAGAACTGGTCTTGAAGCCAAATTGTTGGTGTCAGATCTGAAGGGGTGGGTTCAGCTCCAGTGTTGTCAATCCATCCCTCCCCTTCAGAGCTTTGGCTCTAAACAGTTTGAGTCCAATTCTCCTCTTAAGGCTCAAATCCAAGGGTGGCTGTGATCTGCTTTCCTCAGAAGCTTCAGCTCCGAGGTGGTGAGTCGGGGCTTCTTTTGGGCCCTCGACCTTCAAGGTGATAGAAAAGGATTTTTTCTCCGGTACAACCAACTTGTAATAACCCATAAAATACTATATCAACCCGAAAAAAACACCAGCACTAAATAAGATCATCAAACCATACAGTAACCTGAGGTCACTACACTCTGCTGACAGACAGCTGGTACAAACAATTAAGAGCATAAATGTGGCTGGGGACTCTCTATTCACCAACTCAGTAGGCAAAACTTGGAATGTGCTACCTGCCGAACTTACTCACCAATCATCCTTAACCCAGTTCAAGAAAAGCCTCAAACTACACTTCCAACAGCATTGGCAATGTCCCTGCTTAAACCCCGACTAATCACCACCCGCTGTTCCTGCAAACTCACCCTAAGCATTTCAATCATATACTCTAATAAGTGTATGAATTTTTGATGGGACTTAGCCCATAACTGCGTGTATTATTGTCTGAAACTGAAGCCGCATGATTTTGATGTTGTCTGCTATGTTTTATCTAAGTTTGTAACCCTACTGAAAACTGCATATTATACCTATCTCTAAATGTTTCTATTGTTCCTAATGTATTTGTACTATGCTTTCTGGAGCTTTTCTCCTAGGGCCTCCGCTGAAAATGGACATATACCCAGTCGGACTTTCCCAGTAAACAAATGTAAAATAAATAATTTTTTCTCTCCAGAGAGAACCATCCCCTGTTGTTTCAGATCCTACTTTGTTACTTCCATCAGTTCTGCGTCAGTCAGGCCTGTTCCACAAGGACAGCCAGTTCTAACAGGCCTTCAGACAGTTCCAGTAGAGGAGCTTTTCCCCCTTCCGACACCTTTCCAGAACATCCCACAGAAGAAGTCCCACGAAAGAGGACATGTAAAAAGAGACACATAGACTGCCCCTTGGAGTCTTTCACGGAAGACACCGACTTTGATGAAGGAGAAGTATCCCCGAGATCATCACCGGACAACATCTCCTTTAGAGATATTCTAGAGATCCTGAAGCAGAAAACTGGTTGGTCATCCCAAACTCCTTTACCCAAAGAGTTAGTGTTCTTGGTGGCTTTTGGTTCTGGGCCATCTACGTCTTGTGCCCTCCCCACCCCGAGGATGAACTAATTAAGCTGGTTTCCCTCTGGGCATGGAAGGAGCCGGATACTGTCGAGCCCATTCCCATGCACACTGACAAGTTTTTAACACCACCTACAGACAAACCCCACTGGAGCAAAGTAGTCCCAGTTGATGCTATGATGGTGAAGGCAGCTGCTAAGAAAAAGCTAGCAGATCAGAGCTCTACTGTCCATCTGCTCATTTTAAGAGTCTAGGGCATTGGACAGATTTGGAAAGCATGTGTTAGCCTCAGCTACCTTCACACTGAGGCCACTTAACTGTCTGGCACATTTTACTAGACTTCAGAAAGATGTGACTAAGGAACTTTCAAATACTCTCTCAGAGACCATGTCTGCTGAGGATTTCAAAAGAACCTCTCAACTGGCCACTCTTGTATCCATATCAAATGCTTTGATGAGGTTAATCTCTCATACAGCTGAGGGTAACTCACAAGCAGCCGGTTCAGGCATCTCGATAAGGAGAGATGCCTGGATGTAGCTATGCAACTTTGTGGACCCTTTTAAGATGTCTTTCATTAATGCCTTATTTTATGGTACTTCTACAGTGAAAAAGATGGAAAGACCCTGTCTGCTGTAGGGATCAAGTTTTCTACCACTCAGCGGACCTTCTATAGAAACCAGAGAGGCGGTAAAAAAAATGTGGTTCCGCAAATATCAGGGTCCTTTCCAGGATTTGCATGGGGAAAATTCCTCCAGAGGCAGAGGGGGAAATTTTAATGGCAGACATTGTCGTAGAGGCAGAGAAGGCCTGCAAAACCAGTTTTTAGAAAATGTTTTGGATAGGTTAGGTCCTATCAGCACTCCTGAAGAACTGCCCAACTACCCTTTTCTGTAGGCATTCAGGGGGAGGGTCGATTCTCTTTGCACCTAGATGCCTGGACAGACGTCACAAAAGATTCATGGGTGCTAAGTATAATATCCAGAGGCGTTTCATACCATTTTCTCTTCTTCCTCATTATCAAAGGAAGAAACTTCTCAATGTTCCACGCAGTCAGAGGAAGACTGCAGCACAAGGAATTTAAAAGCTGCAGGAAAAAAGAGTCATCCAAAAGGTCTCACCAGACCAAATAGGATTCAGAACTTATTCATGCTTCATTTTAGTGCAAAAGTACAGGGGACATCGGGCCCATTTTGGGTCTAAGCAATTTGAACCAATATGTAAAGAAAGCACAGTTCTGCACGGTCACGGTTCAGTCCATTCTACCTTTTCTACACAAGGACAATTGGATGTGCTCAGTAGATCTTCAAGACACATACTATCATATCAAAATAGACAGACATTCCAGAAGACATCTCCAGTTTCAGTTTGGAGCCAGTCATTACCAATTCAGAGCTTTGCCCTTTGGACTCACCACATCCCCTAGGGTGTTTACTAAATGCATGGCAGTAGTTAAAGCTCACTTGAGACTGAAGCAATTCAGGGTGTTTCCATATCTAGAAAACAGGCTTCTGACCACCCCATCCAAGCATCAACATCAGCAGGCCAGGAACTATTTGCTCCAGATTTCCAACTCCTTGGGCATTACAATAAATATCACCAAATCAAAACTCGTGCCAGTTCAGAGCCTGGAATTCACCGGGACAGTTTTAGACACATCTACACAAATAGCTTCCTTGCCTATCCATTTCATTATTTCTATCAGGAATCTGGTTCAGGCTATTCTCTCTCATTCATCTCCCCCACCAAGGTTAGTGCTTCCAGTTCTGGGATCAGTGGCAGCTGCCATAGTGCTAATTCCTCTAGTGCACTTCGTTTATGCAAGTTCTCCAATGGACTCTCACTGTGCAGTGGTCCATTCTATATCAACCCTTGTTTTTTCTAGTAAAGCTCACCTCTAATTGCAAGCAAGCCATTCACTGGAGGATACAATTGGGTGATCTTTTTCTGGGCAGACCTTTTGTACTTTCATACCCAGTGACCACAGACTTCTCAACTGGGGTGGGGGTGGGGCATTTCTTGGGAAGAATTGTCCAAGGCATGTGATCCTCCCAAAAAAACAAGTTACATATCAATATCCTGGAGATGAGAGTAGTCCTTCTAGCATTGCAGGCATTTTAAGATGCTCTTTCCTTGGGGAGTATTGCAGTTCAGACTGACAACATAACTGTAGTCTGGTACATCAACAAACAAGGAACCTCCTCTTACCCCCTTTGTAGAGAGGCTGTGAGGGTTTGGGAATGGAAAATCTCAGTGGACCGCCTTCTTATTGCGTTGCACATACCAGGGAAAACCCTTGTGCTTACAGATTAACTACGCAGATCCATTATGATGCCTCATGAGTGGTCTCTCAATCAGTCGGTAGCGAATATGATTCTTTGGCTTTGGGGGCCAACCTTGCTGCCACCTATTTGTTACTCCCCCCAACAACAAGTGCAGTAAGTACTTTGCTCTGATCCTCCTCAGGGGGAGTCAGCGAGAGATGCTTTTCTTCACGCTTGGCCCTCAGGTGTCCTTTATGCTTATCCTTCTCCTCCCCTGATTCCAAAATTTTTGCAGAAAGCAAGCAAGCTGAGTAGCTCAGTAATCCTCATTGCCCTCTTCTGGCCTCTGCATATGGTTCCTCTTTCTACGGTCTCATCTTCTCTGTCCCCCATGGATACTGGAACCCACTCAGAATCTCCTCTCCCACCCATCAGGAATTCAACACCCCATCATTCATTCCCTCAAGCTGCCTGCATGGTTTCTCATCTTCCAGTGATAGTTAGATGGTCCAGGCTTTCTTCCCCAGTTTGTGACATTGTTTTGGCTTCTCAGAAGAATTCTACTAAAAAAGTTTAAAGAGTCACGTTCATAGGTTCATAGGTTCATACTAGGCTATCTGCCCGAGGGCATTTACAAGCCTAGCCCATAGTTTTGTGGCTTGCACCACCCCTTTAGTACGTGGAAAAGTTTCTCTATTTGGGCATCAGATAAGGACATTGACCTCTTTTCTGCTTCAGTTTCAACTATTCTTCAGTTTTTCACAACTCTTTTTAATAATGGTACAGGTTTCTCTACAATAACACTTCAGTTGGCAGCAATTTCAGATTTTCACGTAGGAAATAGATCTTGTTCATCAGCGTCCTTTAGATTATGTAAGGCTTATATGAAAGGCATTTTTCTGCTAAGGCCTCCAATAAAGGATCCACGCCTCCTTTGGATGGTAGTTCTTGAAGGTTTGATGCAAAAACCCATTGAATCTTCAGACAAACCTGACCTGAAATTTCTGTTGTGGAAGACGGCTTTCTTGATACTTCAGCTAAAAGAATTTCTGAACTTCAGGCTCTTTTGGAAAAACCTCCTTACATTATTTTCCACAGATAGGATTTCTCTGCAGACTAACCCTTCTTTTTTTTACCTAAAGTGGCCTCTGAAAATATCACCCAATCCATTAATTTGCCCGTTTTCTTTCCAAATTTTGCAAATAAAGGAGAGTATATGCTTTATCTCCTTGATGTACACAGGCAGTTATGTTTTTACCCCCACAGGACAAAACAATTTAGAAAGTTAGACCAGCTTTTTCTGTCTTTCTCTATAACCCGTCTAGACTAGTCTATTTCTAAAGTCACCCTAGCTAAATGGATTACAGACTGTATCTCATGGATTTACTCTCAGAAGGGTATGACATTACCAAAACATCCCTAAGCTCATTCAACCAGATCCATGGCTATTTTGTCTGCCTTTTGGTCAAGAATGTTTATTAATGACATTTGTGCAGAAGCTACATGGTCCAAGACTCATACCTTTGTTTCACATTAAAAATTGGACATCATATCTAGAAATAGAGCCTCCTTTGGTTTGGCAGTACTCCGGAATAACCTGGGTCAACATAGCTGGGGACTCGGTCACATTAGTGAGGAAGAATGAAAAAGACAACATCAGATTTATAAGTTATGTACTCACCATAACTAGGCATCTGTGTTATCCATTTTCATTCTTCCTCAACTCCCCTCCCATCCATCCCCCATCTTTTCCCTTCTGGAATGACCTTTTGGACTGTGTCTGGAACCTACAGTTCCAGGTTTGAGCCCTATCTTTTCCTCAACTGTTATTGGGAGATAGAGCAGCAAACTCGATCTGAGGTAATGGGGATGGAGTGGGGCATTATGAGTTGAGGGTGGAGCTCGAGAGTTGGATCCAAAGTCTGTAGTTTGCGACCGAGTCAGATCTGAGGATCAGATCCAGACCCATTAGTGAGGAAGAATGACAGTGGACATCACAGATGCCTAGTTATGGTGAGTACATAACATATCATTTTTTACAGGGGAGCAAGCCTTCCTGCAACCCCCCCCCACTAATTATATATACTTTCTGAAAGGGCAAGTTCCCCATTCCCCACTCTGCACAATCTTGCATGGATTTCACACTGTCAGAAGTGATCAAATGAATTTCGATCACTTCTGCTAATGTTAAAAATGTTTGTAATTAGGAACATTCTATTATATGGAGAACTCTGAGATATATATATATATATATATATATATATATATATATATATATGTGTGTGTGTGTGTGTATGTATATTTACACACACACACATATATATATATATATATATATATATCTGTGTGTCTGTATATATATATATATATATATATATATATACATATGTGTGTGTGTGTGTATAGACATATATATATATATATATATATATATATATATATATATATATATATATTAATATATAGATAAAAATAGATGTATATATAGATATGTATAGATGTAGCTGTATATATAATATATATAGTTATTTATATATATATATATATATATATATATATGTGCGTGTGTAGTTTTATGTATATATCTATAAATATATATGTGCATACATATATATATATAAATATATATATATATATATATATATATATATACACATACATATGTAGCTATAGATATGCATAGATGTAGACATAGACATGTTTACACTCACAGGTATATATGCAAAATAGATGTAATGTCAGTTCAACAGATGCAATTTCAGTTTATCTCTACACTTATCTTTTCTTTTGCTCTAGACTAGGCAAAGAGTTAATCTAAATGTTGTTGTTGTTGTGTCTTTCGGCTTTTCCCGGTTAGGGGTCGCCACAGCGGAACTCCGGTCCACTAATGATTGGCAGTAGATTTTTACGTGCCGAGTAGCCAGGCCTGACGCACAACTTTCAACGAAGGTACGCCCATTCACGCATGTCTCCACACAGAAGACGCTCTAGCTGAGAATCGAACAGGACAACGTCCATCTGTGAGGCGACAATGCTACCGAAGCAAAAAGAGTTAATCTAAATAAGCCTGCTAATTCTGATGGTTCCTAGTCAGTGATACTTCTACCAGTAGTTTGTATTTAATGTCAAACTTGGTGTACTGTACTGAATTATTACTGTTTAAAGATGTTGTGAAACTTGAAGTAAAATAGACACAAACAGTAATGACAGGTGTTTTTTTCACTTGGTTCAGAAAATGTGTCTTGAATTTTAACATTAAAGGTTCTATTAATCAACTAGTTTGAGACTCCTTATCCTACATTACAGTTGGTCTTAAGGAGTTGTGCTTGTTCTTTTATTCGTTTTGAGGGGCTGCTGTAAACATCATTCTGTAGATTCAGAAAAATTTTTTCTGCGGGAAATTTGGCATTTGTGGCTTCAGTGACATTAGTACAAGAGGCTTTAAAGGAAAGAGCTTGAGCTGGTGAATTAATTATGATCACATTTAGCTATCTTTTACATTGCTGTGCAGTTGCTTTAGACAGAGCATGTCATTAATTGCTGTATATTTAGATTCCCAAATTTACCAGCGTTTTCTAAACCTATTTATACATTTTGACATTCCAGTACCCAGTGAATGCACCCTAGGACACCTCACAGTACATCCACCCTTCTGCACATGTGCTTATACCTCACTATAGTGATGTACTGTGTAGTATGTATGGGAGAATTCTAGGACCTTATTTGGTCTTCTATTATTCCCCTGCCTCTGCTATAGGTAAGTGCAGTAACAGGCCAGTTTGCATCTCCTCCACAAATATGGAAGAGCTGGCAGCAGTTGCTTAGGCTTGCTTTTTTTTTTTGCTTGATTTTCAGTGCCTGGGCCACTAACTGATACTTAGTAGTTTGGATTCTAGTCGAGGGATTATCTCACTTTGTTACAGAGCCAACTAATTAGAGACATTCAGACTGAATTCAACTTATTTGCAAAGTGAAAAGCAGTGGTAAGTTGTATTTGGTACCCTGCTGCAAATCTGGCTACCCATGGCAAAAGGTTACAGTGCAGCATGGACTAACAGTGAAAATTTAATGCCAGACAAATTTAATAAAGTTGATGTACTGGGTAACCAGAAAATTACTTCATATGTTGTTTTCTTTGGTATTGTTAGGCTCTTCTGAGCCTTGACCATCCAGCCCCTCAAGCTTCCCATCTGGACCTTTTGTTCCCACTATCCTGCTTGATCTTTTTAGCACTTCAGATTACCCCATGTTAGGGACTCCCCTTACCTTGTGTTTACTCGCCGATAATAGTGTGCTTGACCATTCTGAGGATTTTTCCTCATGTAAATATGTATATACAATTGAATGACCTAACCATTTTCATATAAGATCACAACTCTTGTGAGACTGAACACCATAATTGTATCCTTGTATTTTGCTTTTGAATACTCTATCCACTTAACACTAGTGTTTTTCTTTTGATATTTTTGTGTGACTTTAGAATCTATAGTATCTCTTAGATATAATTTGCATTATTAATTTAAACTACTGTTGTATCTAGGTTTATTTTACATCAGGTTTTTCCCTATTGGAATAAAGAATATAAAATCCTAGATATGTAATATGTTATAAAGCTTTGTAATGTACCAATTCCTATTGTAAATATCATTGTCTTGTCCAATTTTGTTGTTGTTTGTGGAACTTTTCTCCCCGGGCCTCCACTGAAAGTGGACATATATCCAGCTGGACCAGCACGGTCAACAAATGTCAAAAATAAATAAATAAAATTTCCTTTGTTGGGGTCCTTTAACATGTTAATTGGCAGGGAATGTGAAAGTTGGGGGGCTAGTGGGTTGTCATCGGTGGCTGGATTACATTTCTTGGTTGATTCTTACTTTCCTGCTTTTTTGTGGTCAGCCAACAGATTATCCATACTGGTGTTTCTACAATATTTGCCTGTACACAGCTGGCTCAGCTACAATGCAGATCTGCTGTTTGGCAGGCTGAAGTGCTAGCCTAGTGGTCTGATCTTTGCCAACATTTTTGTCTCTCTCAAACTTGGTACTTGAGCAGTGGAATTTAGCCACCCTCTAGCCTCTGGGATCGGTAAACCAATATCTCCTGCAAGCACTCATCGATTTCTGGCTGTCTCTTGACACAACTAAGTTAATTAGTCAAACCTAGATCACTGGGGCTGCAGTTAGGATTTATTTAAATTTAGCATGGTATTTGGCATGGTGACATAAAACATTAGTGAAAAAATTACACAATCTTTGAATGGATCCTGTGGATTTAGCATGTGTAAATTACTGACTGGACAGTAAAACACAGAAGGTTTCATTAATTGGAGTTTGCTCAGATTAAAGTATTTTAACTCGGGGGGTGTCAGAAGTAAGAGTATGGAGCTGGTCCTTTAATCATCTTGATAAGTGATTTTCTGGAAAGGCTAGAAGGAATTTGTTTTACTGTTTGGCTAATGATGCAGAATTGTGCAAAACAGCTAACACAAAAGAAAGTACTGAAAATAGAAAAAAAAAGTCTTGGAAAGATTAAAGGTGTAGAGAAAAGCTTAAAATCAGTGCAAAATAAAATTAAAATGTCTTTTGGTCGAAACTTAGGAAAAAATGTAAACATCTGTGAGAAAATGTAGCAACAACACTACAAAGATAAAGAGGTCATTAGGATGATTAAATCACATGAATTAAATGAAAGCAGGTATTGACAGAAAGCAGCATGGAATACTGGTGAAACACTGGGAAGTATGGAGATAAGTGTCACAAAATGTAAAACTAAATATTGTTATCCCTATTTCTAGACAACTAGCAAGACCTACCTGCAGTAGTGTTTGTAGGTTTGGAGATCATATTGGCATAATCATACAAGCAGAAAAGAGGCAGTTTAGATGAGAGCAACAAAATGTTGCCTGGTCAACATCAGAAGGCATATAAAGGCAGATTAAAGATATTATCGTAGTTAACCATGAAGAAAGTAGGTGTGTGTGTGTGTGTGTGTGTGTGTGTGTGTGTGTGTGTGTGTGTGTGTGTGTGTCTGTGTGCACACATGTATGCATATTCCTTTAACAGTAAGTACAATATCTATATCACAGCACTATGGCTGTGTGTATTTAATATTGCTAGAATAATGTTATGTTATACAAATAAATAACAGAGTGGTGACAGAGCCAACTCATGTTTGTAGAAGCAATCACCACCAGCAGAACAAAATTTGGCCAGAAAAGGTGAAAAATAACGTGGTGCAGTGCACAAGGAAGAAACAGGCTTTGTGGTTATGTAAGTAAAATTCTGACAAAAATGGAACTAAAAGTGATTTTGCATAAGGTATAGAACATATTTCTGTTATAAAAAAAGTCTTGCATAATATGATTTGGTAGCACAAACATACTTTAAAGATCATATAATAATATTTTGGAAAGCAGTGCGTGAACTTTTATTTTTATGTAAAAGACTTAACGATCAGATATTATAGAAATTAATAATACAATTTTGGCCATATTAAATAATTTTCTTATTAATAACAGAATTGATAAAATTTATGACAGTGTACAATAACTGCTCCATTTAAAAATCAGAGCTTTATGGTTAAATGCTGAAACAAACAGAATGATTTAATTGATGTGACATGTCAAAACAAAGCACTTTTCAGTATTATTAGAGAGAAATTATATGTAAGCATTTCAAGTGTTTTGACTGCTTAAATGTACAAAAAGAGATTATTGATGTTTTAGAGCTAAAGAAAAAAAATATAAGTGAGTGTTGGTGTAAAAATTACAGCTTTTATTTATTGGTGTGAAGGAGTGCTTTTGACCTGGGTGTGGGTGAGGGAGAAAGACCAAAATAGTGAAGAAATGCCTTTTACTGAATATAGATATTGTTTTATAATGGTTGAACATTTCAGATATATTAATGGTTTTTAAGCCACCAGGGAAGACAGTGCAATTTATACTGCGATAACTGAGCTATCGTATATAGTGCATTATATTCCAGGCGGCAGAAGAGTTCCTGTGTTGCTAAATGAAATGGTTACTAAAACATATATATAGCGCTGTACAGTTAAGTAGGTAGAGCCAAAAGCACCCAATTTTTTTCAGAAAGATTTGAACCAAAACCCTTTTTTAGCTGCCAAATGTTTTAGTTTTCATAAGAAGAAGCAAACTGGACATGAAAACGTTTGGATTATATGATACAGTTCCACATACTAATGATCAGTTTTCAGATGCATTAAGAGATACATTTTTATGAGGGTATTAAAATACAGAAAGGCTACAGTAGCAATGAAACTAACAGCTACACATGCATTATAGCAATTGATGATGTAGTGTTTTAACACAGTTTGCATTAGATATCCTAAAATTCATGCTTTTTGTAGCAGAATGCCACATACAGCTGATATGTGTTGTAAGCAAAAAGCTGTAAAAGATATCACAAAAGGACCACCTTGAAACAGTGTATAAGTGGAGAAAGAAAGATAAAAGTTAAATAAATGGAAACATGGGATATATAATGACAGCCGTAGCTCAGTGTATATGTATTAGCTGTGGATTCTGGAAGTAATGGTCAGACAGAATGGAATCAGACACAGAAAGTGAACCTCATGAGCTGTATATTATGAATAAGATAGATTGTTTGGAACATTTTTGGAGCATTGGGGATGACGTTTAAGATTGATTTGGACACATAAGATGTTTTATCTGTGACGACTGTGAAGGCTTATAAGAACCTATTTTCAGACAACACTGGATAAGTAAGAACATTATTAAAGGTCTGTGGTGGGAGAAAATGTTTCCATTAGGCAAAAAAAAAAAAAAAAGAAAAACTCTACTTATAACATACAGAAGTAAAATACGGAAGCTTAACTTATGATGTGTAATGCAGAATGGACTGCTGTGTGTCATAGCGTGGTTAACAAAAACAATTGAACTGATACTATATTAAGAAGCCGCAAGGGAAGGTAAATGGCTGTAACAAACTTGTCACTGATCTGAAAGTGCTACAATTACTGGCAGATGCTTTCAAGTCTTTGATGACAGGGTGGGATCACTAAAGGGTCTCAAGGCAAAGACTACATTTGAGTAGTCACATGCTAGCCCAAAATTCCAGGAGACTTTGTGTTTTTCTTTTCTTCCTTTTTTTTTTTAATGTAGGAGGTGAATTACATAGGTTTATGTTAGTTTGTCGAAGTTCGGTTACAGTGAATGGCTGTTCATCTAACAAAATCACCAAACAGTTGTTTATCGAACGTTCACATCAGTGAACATTTTTCCCAGGAAAGGAAATGACTTGACCAACATATGGAAATTTGCCCTTTTCCCCACTGTAGTGTGATCTCAGAGTTGGTGTATATATAAGTAGAGGGGGGTGTGGGGGACATAGCCCCCCCTCACTTTGGTAAGTTAGATGTAGTGTGGCGTGTGTGTGTCGTTTGCTCTGTTGGCAAAGTCATTTCCTTCCCTGGGAAAAATGTTCACTGATGAGAACGTTCAGTGAACAGCTGATGTTGTGTTGTCCCCATCTCGCCTTTGTTCTTGGTGGTTGGGTTCAGAGCCAATCCTCAGCTCTGACTCGGCCATTTTGCTATAGCTTGAGAGCTTATACTGGCTCGAGGCTAACCCCTATCCCAACATGCCTAGCGGTAGCTATCCAGATCTCGTTTGCCGCTTGCAGCGTTGAGATTGTGACTACTGGCTCAGGCTAAGTACTTAGTTTTTTTGTATATTGCTATCTTCCTTTCTTAGGGTTATTAGCAATTAATTACCTTTGCGGTGTCTGTTTTAGTCCTTGTTTAAACAGTGCAACCTCCTGACCTTCCTCAGATGTTTTTTTTTCTTGGTTTTTCTTGGCCGTTGTTTTCTTAGGCCTTGCTTTCCCCTTGAGTCCGTTTAACTTAGAGGGTTTGTCTCTTCTTTTCCTCTTTCTGTGCGAGCAGCCGTTTAAGTTAGAGGCTCTCCTATTGGGGGAGTCGCTGTTTTAATTAGAGGCTGTCCTCCTTCTCCTTCCTTTTCCAAAAAAAAAAAAAAAAAGTATCCTTGTTTGTGATAGTGTTTGTAGTTCAGTTTTTTGCTAACCGTTACTGCCTTGTTTTTTTGCTGTTTGTATTTTCTGGTATCCAGCATGTCTGAAGAGTCAAAACCCCCTGGCTTTAAGAAGTGCAACTCGTGTTGCCAAAAAATGTCCCTTACGGACGGGCACATGAATTGTGTTTACTGTTTAGGGGCTATTCACCTGCAGGACTCATGCTCTGTCACACTTTCAGTGCCAGAGTCCTGCAGGAGAGAAAAAACAAACTGATTTTGCCTGACCTTCTGAAGAACCCTCAGGATCCTTCGTCTCTGGTTCCTCAGCCAGCTAAACAGTCTGAAAAAGCCCTAAAACATCATCAGTTCTGATTTCAGAACAACCAAAATCTACTGTGAAATTTTCGACACTGTCGCTTCCCAGTGTTGGCTATGACAAAGCTATGTCTCCGGTAGCTCCCAGTATCTTCTGAGCCAGTCGGGGGCCCATAAAAGAACCAGCTCTCCCTCTTTGGAGACGGTGCACTCTGCTCCACAGTCTCCTTTGTTGCAGTCTGGGGCAGGCAGTCACTGGTCCTCTTCTCACTCCTCTTGGTCCTCCAGGCTTTCCGATCATGATGTGGTGAGAGTGGTCAATAGGCTCCTCAAGTTACAGGCACTTGCCAAATTGCTATCGAGCCCAGCCCATAAGGAATTAGCTACTTCGGCCCATCCAGCTTCTCTATAGGTTCCTCCTCTGACTCTCTTGAGCTCGGAGCCAGAGTGCGTAGATGCCGTGGTGGTGGAACCATCGGTTCCAGGTACTTCTCCTTTATCAGTTCTGACTCCCGCTCTGATCTCCTCGATGTTTCAGTCCATTGAGGGATCTGAGCACTGAAGCTCTTTCGTCGGCTCCAAGAGGGGGAAGTGGCATCGGACCCTTGTCCGACCCTGCTGTCCCTCTCGGAGCTTCGGCGTAGGTGAGCTCAGCTCCAACATCAGCCTCAGAGCCATAGCTCTCAGCTCGCAGGAGATCGCTGGGCTCTTCAGAGTCTCTTTCGGGTCAGGACCGCGGTGCCTTCGAGGTGATGAGGAGCGTGCTGTCTCCTGGGACCGCTCCACCCTCGGCTCCATCGGCTCCTTATCCCTCGGTGCCTGTGCCTGCCTTTGACCCTCTTCCTTCCTCCAAGTGTAGGGAACCTATGCCCCAGGACACCCCATTGGGCAACCTCACTTCTTCCGAAACCTCCCCCGAACATTCGGAGGTGGTACCTCGGAAGAAAAAATGTAAGAGGAAGCATTTGGAATCTCCTGAGTCCATCACTTCAGACACAGACTTGGATGAATCGGAAGGGTCCCCACGGTCCCCCTCTGAGGATGTCACCTTTTTGGACATCTTGGGAATCCTTAGACAGAGGGGTGGCTGGAAGTCCCTAGCCCCTTCTGAGGATGAGTCTGTCTACCTGGACACATTTGGTTCCCGACCCTCCACCTCTTGGGTGTCTCCGCCTTTTGACCCACTTTTGTCTGTAGTGAGTCGGAAGGAGTGGAGCGCTCCAGAGACCATGGAAACTGGTTCCACGGAGACCAAATAAATTTATAACTGCAACCAAAGACAAATCCTTCCTTTCCAAAGGGGTTCCTGTTGATACTATGGTGGTGGCAGCAGCCACTTAGAACAAACTTGCGGAAACTTCATCTGTCCATCCGCCAAACAAGGAGTTCCATACGATGGACAGGTATGGGAAGCATATTTTTTCTTCAATGACCTTTACTCTCAGGTCACAGAATTATTTGTCACACTTAACTCGACTTCAGAGGGATCTCCTAAAGGAGCTGGGAGATACCCTGCAGGATCCTACAGCTGAGGGAGTTGTGAACAGGGCGGCTTCCCAGCTTGCGACCTTGACTTTGGTGGTTAACTCCTCCATGAGGCTCATTTCTTATGCGGCAGATGGAGCGAGTAGCGCAGCAGGTACTGGAGTTGCTTTGCAAAGACTCTCCTGGATGTGCCTTTTTCAGTTTCCGGAACCTTTCAAGTCCACGTTTACCAATATCCCTTTTGATGGCTTGTCCTTGTTTGGTCCTCAGGTAAAAGAGACTCTCACCAGGTGTGAAAAGGATGGCAAGACTCTCTCTGCTGTAAGAGTCCAGTTTTCCACTCCATCTAGACTCTACCCTAAAGGTCAGAAGAGTGGGAAAATGTGGTTTCGAAAATCCCAAGGAGCTTCACCTGACACACGTGAAGAATTTTCCCCTAGGGGCAGAGGGGTGAAACAATAATGGAATATGCCGGCCTCGTGGCAGGGGGGGGGGTCCACAACAGCAGGCTGACAGAGATACGTTCTCTGCTAGGCCCATCCAGCACTCCTGAAGGGAGGCCTGACTGTCCGCCTCTGGAGGCAGTTGGGGGGCAGACTATCATTGTACCCAACAGCCTGGCAAACTTTTACAAAAGATTTATTTTATTTATTTATTTTACATTTATTTTACATTTGTTGACCGGGCTAGTCTAGCTGGATACATGTCCATTTTCAGTAGAGGCCCGGGGAGAAAAGCTCCAAGAAAAACATACAAAAAGAAATATAAAAGTCGTACTAGATCAAACTAAAAAAATACAATTGTAACAAGAAAATAAATTTTTTTTTTTTTGTTCAAATACAATAGTCAGTGAGGATAACATTAACAGTAAGCATCAATGGGTAATGTACAAGAGATGGTGCAATATCCAATATATACATACATTTTATTTACAATAATATGGTATTTTGCTTCTTTAGGGTAAATTATAAAGTTTCAGAGTAATTATTAGTTTAAAAGGAAAAAAGTTATTCAGGGTTAGTACAGGAGCATAGCCAGTGTGTCTTAAGAAATAGCTTTAGATTCTTTTTAAAGAGTGAAAGAGAAATTTGAGTTGTGAGGTCAGTCGGTAGTAAATTCTATAGCTTTCCTACAGAGTTAGAGTACAGGGAGTCACCTGATGAGTTATTGGATCTTGAAGTCTTGATCAGCAGTTTGTTTGAGGACCGTAAGTTCTTGAGATTATTGTAAGGTGTAATGATGGTAGAGAGTATTGAAGTGTTGGTGGGTTGATGCAGGGTCTTGCGGACAATGGCAAGCTGGTGAAATTGAAGATGGTTAAGAAATTCTAGCCAGTCTAGTTGTTTTAGGTTCAGACAGTGATGAGTTCTGAAAGGAGAGCCTGTAGCAAATCTAGCAATATTATTATAGGATGTTGCCAGTTTGTTGAGATTGTTTTTAGAAAGGTTAGTGTATATAGGGGAAGTATAGAGTAGAGTTGAGATTAAGTGGGTTCTGGCTATAGTGGTCCTAGCCACTGGCTTGATTCTGTAAAGGGATCCCAGGTTTTTGTTCATTGATTTTATTGTGCTGTTTATATGACTATCAAAGTTGAGGTTGTTGTCTACTGTTATTTCTAAGAGTTTAGTGGTTGTGTCGGGAGAAATAATAGTACCATCATTAGATGTGAGTGTGAGATGAATAGGGGTGGTGTTTCGGGTTGGTGTGAAGAGTAACAGTTTAGTTTTTTTTGGAGTTAAGGAGGAGGCAGCGGTTTGAGAACCATTGTTCTACAGTATTGAAAGCTTTTTAGGTAAGAGATTTAAGTTCAGTTTGAGAGGTGGCTGTGCAGATAATAGTAGAGTCATCTGCATATTGAATGCAGGTGGTGTGTGGGATTGCTGGTTGAAGGTCATTAATATAAATGGAAAATAGGAGTGGGCCTAAAATGGAGCCCTGTGGAACACCGAGGGAAATAGGAAGGTTATTAGAGAGTTTATTTTGACAGAGTACAGCCTGTTGCTAGTTTTCAAGGTAAGATTTGAACCAATTCATGGCTAGAGGATTGAGTGAAAGGGATGTCAGTATGTGTAGGAGGAGTTGGTGATTAACCATATCAAAGGCTTTAGATAAATCAATGAAGATTGCAGAGGAAAGAATATTATTGTTACGGTTTTTATTGATGCTGTCTGTGAAGGATAGAAGGGCAGTGGTGGTACTGTGGAAAGGTCTGAATCCATGTTGACAGTTGGCAAATAAGTTGTTATGGAGAAGGTGGTTAAGTAGTTGCTTATGGATGCATTTTTCCATTATTTTTGCAAGAGGAAATAGCAGAGCTATATGACGAAAGTTATAATAGTCATTGGAGTGTCCCCCTTTATGTAGTGGGATGATATGGGAAATTTTCCAGATGGATGAGATTGTTCCCTCACTTATGGTTCTGTTGATCAGAATGGAAATGGGGTAAGCAATGGCTTTAGCTCCTTTTTGTAGGAATTCTGCTGGGAGTTGGTCTGCTGAGGGGGTGGTAGGTTTTAATCTTTGGAGAAGGAAGCAAATGAAGGAAGTAGACACTAGTTGTAAATTAAATGGTAGGGGTGGGATAGTGGTAGAAGTAGGCAGATTTGAGGTATCAGGAGATAGATGGCTAGCAAGATTTTGGATAGCGTCAGTGAAGAAAGAATTTAAGGCATTAGCAGTTTGAGAGGGATTGTCAGGGTTGGTGCCAAGTGGGTTGGGAGTGATTGATTAACCTGGGTATAGAAGTTTGTTAATGCTAGTCCAAAACTTTTGTGGTTCCTTGTGGTAGGTTTGCTGTATTTGAAGTGTGCATGGGTACTGTCAGTAATATCCAGGGGTTACAAAATTCCCTTTTCCCAGTTACCCCCCTCAAGAACAAAATGTTCAATCCCAGATGTTCCACCCAGTCTTTGGGCTCAAGCAATCCTAGAAGAACAAAGATTGCTAGAAAAAAGAGCCACCCAAGAAGTCCCCGCAGACTAAATAGAATCTGGAACGTACTCAGGGTTCTTTTTAGTTCCAAAAAAGACAGGGGATTGGAGACCCATTTTGGATCTCAGCAAGCTAAACAAATCAGTAAAAAAAGCGAAGTTCCGGGTGGTAACACTGCAGTCCATTCTTCCCTTTTTGGGTCAGGACAACTGGATGTGTTCCATCGATCTGCAGGATGCGTACTACCACATAAAAATGGACAGGCGATCTAGGAGATTCCTACGCTTCTGGCTGGGAGCCAGTCATTATCAGTTCAGAGCTCTGCCCTTTGGTCTTACCACAGCCCCCAGGGTGTTCGCCAAGTGTATGGCAGTAGTCATAGCTTACCTGAGACATCTAGGATTCCAGGTGTTTCCATATCTAGACAACTGGCTCCTCACTGCTGCCACCGAGCATTAACTGATCAAAGCACGGGACTACACAATTCAAACCTGTTCCCAGCTTGGCATCACCATAAACTACAAAAAGTCTGCCTTGTTGCCTTGTCAGTCATTACCTTCATAGGGGCAGACCTAGATACAAGAGCCATGATGGCAAAGCTGCCTCAAGACAGGGTGTCAGCCATTCATCAACAAGTTTCATTCCACATGAAAAAGACGACAGTTCAGGCAAGAGAGGTATTGAAGGTCTTGGGCTCAATGGCTACAGCAATTACTCTAGTCCCTATGGCTCGTTTCCACATGAGAATTCTGCAGGGGCTTCTTTTCGCTCAGTGGTCTTTCCAGGATTTACCAATGTCACACATGATCTCGATCACAGAATCCTGCAAAAATAACTTAGTATGGTGGCTTGTCTCCCCCCATGGTGACTCTGGGCAGACCCTTTTTAGACCCATCCAGTAGCCACAGTGACCACAGACACCGCCCAGTTAGGGTGGGGGGGGCATTATTTTGGACAGACTGTCCAAGGAATGTGGCAACCACATGAGTACCACTTGCACATCAGTATTCTAGAGATGACAGCAGTGCTTCTGGCATTGCAAGCACTTCAAGATTCTCTACCTACTGGAACTATTGCAATTTAGACAGACAATATGTCAGTGGAATGGTACATCAACAAATAGGGTGGGACCAGATCTTACCCCTTGTGTTGGGAGGCTCTTCGAGTATGGCAATGGGCGATGTCTTCCCAACCTTTTCTGATTGCGACGTACATACCCGGGAAATCCAGTGTATAGCAGACAGGCTCAGTAGGGCTATCCTCATGCCTCACAAGTGGTCCCTGAAACAAGAAGTTGTGGACTCGATTTTTCACAAATAGGGCCAGCCATGCTGCGATCTTTTTGCCACTCTCCTCAACAACAAATGCAGCAGCTACTTCGCCTTAGTCCCCCCACTGGGACAGTCACCCAGGGATGCACTTGTTCATGATTGGCCTCCAGGACTACTTTATACCTTTCCACCTTTTCCTCTGATCCCAAAGGTACTTCAGAAAGCAAAGTCGCTCGGTTGCAAACTCATCCTCATTGCTCCTTACTGCCCTTGTCAGATATGGTTTCCATTTCTCCGCCATCATCTAGAAGTGGAGCCCTGGATACTGGACCCAGTTCCGGACCTCCTGATGCATCAGCCGGGTGTGCTCCATCCCTCCCTCCAAACTCTCAAGCTGACTGCTTGGTTTCTCCACTTCCAGTCTTAGCCAGGCTCCCCAACATTTCCCCGGTAGTGCAGCACATTCTGGTGTCCTCTCACAAGCCCACTACCAGAAAGATTTACACTAGCAAATGGAAGAGGTTCTCTTATTGGGCAAAGAATAATGATATTGATCCCTTCAGTGCTCCTATTCCCAAGATTCTTGATTTCCTGGCTGAAATGTTCAAACGAGGGGCAGCTGCAGCTACCATAAGGGTCCAATCGGCTGCCATCTCCAATTTTCATGTGGGAGAGTTGGGCTCTAACATATTGTCCCATAAGCTGTGCAAAGCATTCTTACGAGGTACAACCCTTTTACGGTCGTAGAGAACCCCCCCCCCCCGGGTCCTAAACTTTGTTTTAGCCTCTCTGGTTCTTCCACCTTTTGAACCAGCAGCATCTTGCCCCCTGAAACTTCTGTCTTGGAAAACCCTTTTTTTGGTTGCCATCACCTCAGGTGGACGGGTTTCTGAATTACACACTTTATCTATTCGCCCGCTGTATCTCATCTTTCACAAAGAAAAGAGTCTCTCTCAGACCCAATCCCTCCTTCTTGCCAAAGGTGTGTTCAGAGTATAATTTAAATCAGTCCATTGAGCTTCCTGTATTCTTCCCCAATTACAGCAACAAGACAGAGTATAGACTCCACTGATTGGATGTTCATAGACAATTATGCTTTTATTTACACAGGACCAAGGACTTTAGAAAATCAGATCAATTGTTTGTATCCTTTGCTGACAATAAACAAGGATCTCCAGTTTCAAAAGTGACTTTATCAAAGTGTCTGTCAGACACAATCGGCTATACTTATGATTTGCGTAACAAAAAGCTTCCAGGGGAAGTCTGAGGACACTCAACCAGGGCCTTAGCTACCTCTGTTGGTTAACAAGCCAAATTGCCTTTAGATTCAATCTGTGCAGCAGCAACATGGGCAAATCCTCATAACTTTATCACTCATTACAAAGTGGATGTGGTCTCCTGGAACAGGACATCCTTTGGCTCCACAGTCCTGAAGAGTTTGTTCCAGTGAGCCACCCAAGAACCAGGTGCTGGGGATGCGGTCCCAACCAGCAAGAATGAAGACGAGATGGGGACAACACAACATAAAGAAGTTATGTACCTACCATAACGTTCCATGTTTGTTGTCCTTCATTCCGCCTTCCTTCTTGTGCCCCCCCTCCTTCCCCCTTCCTGGAGGATCAAGAGGAATTCCTTCATTGGTTACACTGGCTGAGTTTCCTATTGACATACCAGGTTAATTAGCCAAGCTTACGTGTTCCTTTTTTCCTCCTTAACTTTACATGTGGATTGTCCCTTTATACACAAGTTTTTCCTTTTGTGTAAAAGCTTAGTAAAAATTTGCATTTTGATTTTATGGTCTGTTGTGGGCTATGACAAATGAGATCTGGGTAGCTACCGCTAAGCATGTTGGGATAGGGGTTAGCCTCAAGCCAGTATAAGCTCTCGAGCTATAGTAAAATGTCCGAGTCAGCAAGAAGGAATGCGAGATGAAGGACTACAAACATGGAACGTTATGGTAGATAGATAACTTCTTTTTCATTGATTTTGGTTCGATGAACAGCTGTTCACTGTAATTAGACTTCGACAAACTGATCTAGACCCAAAGTACATACATCAGGAGGCACTGTGTTCAAAGTAGGCTGTATTAAATGGGCTAAACCCATTGAGTTAGTAGAATGATAAACTAGGGGATATTTGTATCTGTAAGGTTTCAATGTCATTGTTAACCCAGTAATAAGGACTGCGCAATTTCTCTGCCCAGCACTGAAGACGTTTGCAGCTTTGATCAGGTTGTATATGTTGTTGTGGGAATGGGTGGAATGGGGAGAGTGATGCACAGAAGTTTTCACAAGGTTAACCTGGCACAGGATAAGTGTAAATGGAACTGAAAGAGTCTTCCAAAAAATTGTAACAATTAAAATGCATCTGTTTTGTTCAAGTATAACTGACTCATTTTCAGAATGGTGTATGCACATGACATTTGCCATTAGTCAAGAAAACATAAACTCTAAGGAATTCTGAAAACACAGTGTTAGCAGGAAGATGTCCTTCTATATCATTTTTGCAGTATCCTAAACAGAAGGGATCTCCTGCCCAGGGCAGCCTGACCTTTGGCCAGTATACAAAAGTCTACTGATCTTGTATGCACCATACATCACATTTATGCTCCTCACACAGAACGTAGGGCATAAAAGGGATTTATGGATGCAACTACACATAACTTCTTTGCCGCCAGTTCAAGTGCTATTACTACTAGTTAGTCTGAATGCCTTGTTGCTGTACTAAATACGTAGCCACCAGATAAATACCCCATTTTTTTTTACTTTGCTTGGTCTAGTATTTTATTTTGCTACCTACAGTTCATGTCATTCAAGAAAGGAAAATGTCAGTCCGGGAGTTAGATTTCCCATAAGGATCTTCACAAACAATATCTTTTTTGTTTAGGTGTTTCCCACAACCATACCTCTTAGGTTCATAGGTTCATAGGTTCATAGGTTCATACTAGGCTATCTGCCCTAGGGCATTTATAAGCCTAGCCAGAGTGTGTGTGGCTTTCACCACCCCTTAGGATGAGAATACTATACCCATTAGTTTGCTGTGCCTCTGTCCAGCAGTGATACAGAGATGATTCCCGGGGTAAACCTACGATCTCCCATCCACTCGTCAAGATTTCTCTTGAACAGAGTCAGTGAGGGGCTCTGCCTCACATGGACTGGGATTCTGTTCCATAGTGTAGGGAGTCTCTGGGTGATGAATCTGTCCCTCCAGCACGTCCTATTTATATCCGTGTTGAGGTTTAAGTCTCTTGCTCTCGTGGCTCTGCTGGATTCGGATGTTTTGAGGTGGAGCATGTCCATTAATTGGCGCTTGGACATGGCCTTGTATGTCAGGCACAGATCACCTCTGAGCAGACGGTATGCGACTGAATAGAGCTGGAGTTTCTTCAGTCGGGCATCGTATGACATATGTTTGAGCCTTTATCCTTTTGGTGAGGAACTTTTGGGGTCTTTCCAACTGCTGCAGGTGTCGGGTAAGGTACATTCCGAATGGGGCGTTGTACTCAATCATTGGTCTGATAAGTGAAGAGTACAGGGGTACAATGAACTCTCCTGATCTGGATGTGAATCCCTTCATGATCAGGTGGGCAATGTAGAAGGTCTTCCTAACCACTTTGGCAATGTGAGTGTCAAAGAGAGGTTACTGTCAACTTGGGTCCCCAGGTCCCTGATAACTTCTTCCGTGTTTAATGGATTACCACCTATGTGGTAATTAGGGGTTACCTTGTTTTTCCCAAAGGGTATGACTATACACTTTTTGGCATTTAGCTTAAGGCCATGGCTCTGGCACCAGTTATCCATTTCTATGAGACCTTTCTGGAGGATGTCTGTGTCTGATGGAGTGTCAATTATGGTGCCCAGTTTGCAGTCATCTGCAAATTTTGTCAGCCACAATCCCCCTATGTTTGCCTGCACTTCAGAAAAATAAATGCCGAATAAGAGGGGGCCCAGGACTGAGCCCTGTGGGACACCGCTCGTGACCGGCTTAGAGTCTGACATGGCACCAGCAACTCTAACCCTGTGTGTTCTGTCCTTGAGCCAGTTTTCAACCCATCTTGTGACATATGGGTTTACATCTAAGCTGGTGAGCTTTTCTATGATGCCCGAGTGGGGTATTGTGTCGAATGCTTTTGCTAGGTCAAGGTAGGCTGTGTGAACTGCCTTACCCTCATCAATGGCCTTAGTGACTGTTTCGAAAAAGTCGACCAAGTTCAAGAGGCAGGATCTGCCCTTGACAAAGCCAAATTGGGTAGGATCCAGTGTCTGTAGGTCCCCAATGTCTTTATTTATGAGTTCCATTATGATCCTCTCCATAGCTTTGCAAACAAGGCTCGTCAAGCTTATGGGGCGGTAATTTCCAGGGTCCGTAGAAGCACCGCCTTTGTGGAGTGGGACCACAGTTGCCGTACGCCATTCTTTGGGGGCGTATCCTGTAGTAAGGCTAAGATTAAACAGCAGCCTTATGTGTGGGTTTAGTTCCTCATTGAGTTTGTGTAGCACACAGCCGGGGACACCGTCCGGTCCCATTGATGCTGTGTTTTTAGCTTTAGAGAGAGCAGCTCTCACCTGGGCATCTGAGATGTTTGGGAGGCTAGACTCTGGTGGGATAGATATTTCTCCTTTTGGGGGGGAGGGAGGGAGAAATTTGCACTGAACCTGTCTGCCAGTATGTTGGCAATGTCTGTGGGTTCAGTGATTTTTTCATCATTTTGGACTAATTCTGAGCATATCTGGGAGTTTCCACCCAGGTTTCTAACATAGCTAAAGAAGGCTTTATGATTGTCTTTTGTGTCATTAGCGATTTTTCTCTCAAAGTTGGCCTTGGATGATTTTATGAGTGATCGTAGTTTTTGCTAGTATTGATCAGAGATGCCTTCCCATTTAGGGATTTTGCTCTGTCATGTAGTAGCTTTCTCCTCTTGTTGTAGAGTTTGTTTATGGCTGGAGTCCACCAGACCGGGCGCCTGCCTTTGGTGGAAAAGGTCTTGATTTTATTAGGGATTGCTTGATCCATACATTCCTGGAGGTGCTCGTAGAAGGCATTTGTAAGGGTTTCAGCAGCGTGGGTTGTGGTTTCCACTGGCTCGGGGCCTTGAAGGATACCACTCCAGTCTTAAGAAGTGTGAAGTTTGCTTTTGAGAAGTTCTTCACTGTGGTCTTTTGCTGGGGTGGGGGCGGGATGTGGATCTCCAGTGAGATTAATTTATGGTCTGATCTCACCAATGAGGGATATACTTCGGTGTGGAGCATTTTGTCCCCATGTTTGTGATGATCAGGTCTAGTATATTTTCTCCTCTTGTGGGAATGGTGACTAGTTGTTCCATAGCATTTGAGTTTATGAACTCAAGGAACCTTTGGGCTAGGGTGTTGGGGCTTGAGTAATGTTCCCAGTCTATGTTTGAGTAGTTGAAGTCACCCAATATGATGGTGTTTGGAGAGACATTTATACTCTCCAGTGTCTTCAGAAAGGCTGTGTGGGTTTCCTGAGTTTGAGAAGGTGGTCTGTAGCATGTTACAAACTGTAGGGCAGTTTTACCTATGGTTAATTGCACCTGGATGGTCTCCGATGCTTCGTGTGTTGCCACTAACCTGGAGGTGTGGGTATCCTTTATGAATATGGATACTCCCCCTCCTTTTGTAGTTCGGTCCGGATTTTGGGGCGGAGCATGATATGAGGTATAACCTGATAGTGCTGGGGTGCTCTCAGGAGCCTTGAACCAGGTTTCAGTCACAGCACAAACATCGATGTTCTCCATACTGAGGAGGGCTTCGAGGGCGTGCATCTTGAGGTTTAGACTTCTGGCATTGAGCAGTATTACCCTTAGTTTTTCTCCATTTTTGTTTTCTAGGGCGGTAGGTTTATCATTTGAGCCTTGCCTAAAAAAGGCACTATGGGGGTGGCAAGAGCCTTTGCCAATATTCGGAAGCCCAGGGTTGACAGGTGCAAGCCGTCCCTTGCGAAGCAGCGTGGCTTGTCAAGCATGTCATCCCAGGCAGACAGACATTGGATCCCCTTAGAATGACACCAGTAATTAAGCCAATTATTAAAGCTGATCATTTTGTCTCTGTATTGTGGCATCATTCTTGGTGAGGGTAGGATACTGCTCAGGGTCAGGGTCATACCGGCCTGGGCTACATAATCTGAGAGCTCCTCTATGTCTCTTTTCATGTAGTCCAGGGAGGTACGTCTCAGGTCGTTCACACCGGCATGGACAATGACTGAGTCATACTTGTACTTGCTGTGGAGTGACCTGAGTGCTTGTGTTATGTGGCGGATTCTAGTGCCTGACAGGCAGCTAACTGTGATCTTTTCCTTGTTCAGTCTGGTGAGTGGGGCGTCAGTGTGTCTGACTATGGAGTCACCTATAACAAGTGTGTCTGGCATTGTGTTTGGCCTTAAGGGCTGTGACTGTTTAGCACACTGACTTTGAGAACTATGTGTTGCATGTCTTATGTCTTGAGGTGGCAGTTGCTTGGGTGTCTGCTTTGGAGGCCTCTGTAGTTTTGGTAGATTTTTGATCAGTGCCTCCGAGTATGTCTTTGTGTGTTTATGTGTTTGTTTTGCAGTTGTGATAGTTCTATGTGAAACTGGGTTTGTGGTGTGCGTGGTTTCCTTCTCCTCCTGTCTGGTCTTGCCAGTCCTGAGTTGAGAGAGCTCAGCCTCCAGTTTGGCTATATAGTTGCATCTCTCACATGTATTTGTGTTTTGTGGGAGAAGGAGTGGGTTGTCTGTGTACATGAGGCAATTGTAACATTGCCTCAAGATGCCCAGATTCACCAGCTGAACAGGAGAGGACGCTAGCAACTGCCCCTTGAACATGCTAGAAAAAGTGAAAAAGTTTGCTGTGTAACTGAGTCAGAAGGGACCTATAGGGAAATGGGTACTCAAGGGGATTCTAGGCTAATGTAGTACTTTGTTTAGTATACAAGTACTTTACCTATATAAAAATGCTTTAGGAGCAAGTGCTGAGCAATTGAGATAGAGAATAGACTGTTTAGATTGCAAGTAGAGAAGTTCTAAGGGAAAAATTGAAGAGCAGACTTTACGGAGCCAGAAATAGTTTAACCTTGTTTAACCGGCTGCCCGATGGTGCTCTATGGGCAACTCAGCTAAATCACGCCAAAGCGCTAAAGCGGGCTTTATAGCAGGGGTTGAAAAGACCTAGGAATTGACCCAAAATGGCCAATAGACTACAAGTTTCTGGCTGGAACCACTGCTCTAGGGACAAATAGGCTGCTCAGTGCTCCCCACTCCCACTGGTGAACAAAGAAGCTTCCCTTTATCCAAATAAGGATATGGAATAGCACAGGAACCAAGCCAAAGCCCAGAGATCAGCAAACTCTGAAGACTGGACTATTCTAGTTCAGTAAGGTGGGAAAACAAGATTTATATATATATTTTTTTTTTTTTTTTTTACAGAAAACAGAGGAAAAACAGACAGTAAATGCTTTTAAATGGCTAGCACACTTGAGTGTGTTAGCCTACAGGTAAAATTAAGCAACAAATAACTTTTTTAAAAGTGCAAAACAGTTAATCAACACAAAAACAGTTTAAATAGAATGCAGAGCTGTATAAACAGGCGAAAATGCAGTCGCTAAGCAGTAAATAATCAAAAAGCCAGAAAAAAATACTTAAATCAGGAAAAAGTCACTCTTTTGCTCTCTGCTGCTTGTAGAACTCTGCAGGACACCACGAGGAGCTGTGCTGAGTTGAATACAAGCGAAAAAGCGCGCTAAAGCGGGCTTTATTACAGGGGGCTGAAAAGAGCTAGGAATTGACCCAAAATGGCCAATAGACTACAGGTTTCTGGCTGGAACCACTCCTCTAGGGACAAACAGGCCACTCAGTGATCCCCACTCCCACTGGTGGACAAAGACGCTTCCTTTTATCCAAATAAGGGTATGGAATAGCACAGGAACCAAAATCTTGTAGTATCTGTAAGGCATTTGTGCCTAAAACGCTCAGAAGCTATTTCTCTTCCCTGGCCATTTATCTTGAAAACCAATGGCTTAAGCAGTTAGCCCAGAGTACCATGGTAGAACCCTTTAACCCTGAAATACTTCCCCTAGGTAAGAAGAAGGCCTAGAAGTCTTGGCCGGATTCTTTAGTTGTCCAGCCTCCAGAGGATGCCCCTCTAGAAATGGGTAATAGCTTTATAGGTCATATGGCATCTACATCGGATACCTCTGCTGTGACCTCATCGGAGACTGGCATGTATCCGTCTTTTCACACGTCATCTGAGGCTTTGCATGCATCTGCTCCAGATGTTGAGGGGGAACTGTGGTTGATTATCTTGGAGTGTCCTAGACGGATTCCTCAGATATTGATCAGGGAGGAGGTTTTTGTTTCTTTTAAAGAATCTGTCCAAGGGTCAGGACCTCTGGTATTTGTTAGGGCTGATATCCCTTCCAAGAAAAACTGAAGCATGTTTTGGTCTGTCGTAATGATCCTCAAAGGGAATGGCAAGAGTTTACCTAGGGCTCGTTTTCTGCTTCGATGGCCCTAAAGCCTCCTCAAGGGGTTTGGTACCTGCTTCTCCTTGGATCTCTACCCCTTCTAAACAGCTTAAGGAACCAAATTCCTTGGATGAAGATTCAGTGTCTGACGAGGGGTCTTTGTCCTATTCTTCATAGATGATTTCATCTTTGGCTTATGGTTCTGTTAAAGAGGAGTCTGTTAGCCTTGTCTCCTTTTGAGGAATTGTTGTTTGGGAACATAACTGCTAGGATGATGGAGTATTTTAAGTGGGATTCTTCTTAAGTATCTGATATTCAGAAAAGACATTATGAGTTGCTTCAGGTGGATACTCCTAAACCATCGGCAATTCCTCCAGTGTTTGCTGCCTTGTTAGATACTTTCATTGCTGCTTCCAAGTCTCCTGATTCTCAGCCTTCTGCGCCAAAGAAACCTAATTTGTTCTCTAAGATTACTGAGGATTGTCGTTTTTTTATTTAAATGTCCTTCTGCTGATCCTGCTGTGGTGTCAGTCTCTTCTGACAAGCCTTCTAGGCTTTTGCCCTTTTCCAAACTTTTGCCATCTGATAAGGATAGAAGAGCAATGGAGAGGACTGGTAAGAAAGTTTACATTGCTTCTACTTTGGCCTTTAGGGCTGTTAATTACCAGACCCACATGACCAGGTATGCTCTGGCCTTGATTGCTGAGGCTTGTCAGGTTATTTCTGACCTCCCTGATGCTGAAGGCAAATCGTCTGCCTTATCTATTTTAGGTTCTGCTTATCAGGTACCTCGCCACTCTATTAAATGTAGCTGTGATGCTGCTGATGCCTCTTCCAGGGTTGCGGCTTTGGGTCTGACATGAGGTGTTTTTCTTGGCTTTGTCTCCAGTCTGTGCCTGAAGACATTAAGGCCAAGTTGTTGGACGCTCATTTGGATAATAAACATCTTTTTGGGATTACTACTGGTGACATGTTTAAGGCCCTTTAAGAGAAAGGCAAAGACTTGCAGGACCTTAAACATATTGTTGTCTCTCCTATCCCTAAGTTTCTTAAGAATCATCTGCTTTTGTTTGCAGACAACCCTGCCAGGCCTCCAAGGGCAGAAAGGGTGGTAGGTGGGCCCCCTCTGCTAAGGCTTCTCAGATTTCTGTGGCCCAGAAGCTTCCTTTAACTGATAAGCCTGCTTCTCTTTGACAATTCATCCCCCCTTTAGACCAGGTTACTTTGTCCCTTCAGCTTTCTATTTGTCTTCCAAATTGGCATCTCATCACTTCAGACTCTTGGCTTCTATCTATCATGTGTCAGGGTTACTTTATGGTATGGAAGTGACTCCCTCCTTTTTCAGGGATTCCTCAACCTCCTCTAGAGCAACTTCCTCATTTCCTGGAGGTTCTAGTGTCCCAGGTGAAACAAGGAACCATTCAACCTGTCCCCCCTCCCAAATGGGAAAGGTTTTTTATTCTAGGATTTCCCTGGTTCCTAAAAAGGAGGGCATTTGGAGATCTGTTCTGGATCTCTCCCAGCTCAACACCTTTCTCAAGGTCCCTTTTTTCAGATGCTTACTTTTCAAACCCTGTTTCCTCTTTTATTACCCCATGCTTCTCTGGTGTCCCTGAATCTGAAAGATACTTAACTTTATATCCTTATTCACCCTGTTTTCAGGAAGTTTTTATGTTTCTCTGTATCTTCCTTTCATCTACAGTTTAGTACTTTTCCCTTTGGCCTCTCTACTGCCCCAAGGGTATTTATAAAATGCCTAGCCCCTTTGATTGCTTTCTGCAGGCTCCAAGGCCTTCAAATCTTTCCTTATCTAGATAACCTGTTACTTCAGGCAACTTCTGCCAGTCACCTGTTATGGGATCTGGAGTTCACCATCTCTCTTCTTCAAAGTCTGTGGTTCCCTCTCAGACTCAGGTGGATTTGGGATGCAGGATTCAGACAGTGTCAGTGTTGGCCTCTCTTCCACCTCCAGAGTTTTGTCATTGACAGCCTTCTTCCAGTCTCTTCTTCCTCTGACTGCCATGCCACCTAGGGAGGTTTTTTTTCAGGCCCTGGGATTCATGGCCTGTTCTGTTCCACTGCTTCCTCTTGCCAGACTGCATATGTGGAAGCTTCAGTGGTACTTCACGTCAGTTTGGCTGCAGCATTGTCATCCTCTGGATTTCAGGGTACCTCTCTTTCCCTGTCTAAAGAAGGACTTCAAGTGGTGGATTCAACAGTTTGCTCTCAACCCAGGCCAGCCTTTACAGCCTCCATTTCCATCTTAAGAACTGTTCACCGATGCCTCAGACATGAGCTGGGGGGGCATCTTTTCATCACCTGAAAGTTCAAGGTCTCACTTCCCCGTCATAAGTCAGACCATATCAAAATCAAAATGAAGAAAGCTCTGATTCTGGCCCTTCAAGCTTTTCACCCCTTGTTCTCTCCAGCCCCCTTGAAGATGTACACAGACAACACTACAGTGATGTTGTATGTCAGCAAGCAGGGAGGCACAAAATCTTACCTCCTCTGCAGGATGGCTGTTTAGGCTTGGGAGGTAGTTCTCAGTTATCAGTTATCTCTTCAGACAGTATGCATCCATTCAGAGCACAGGCTAGTGGCAGACTTTCTGAGCAGGTCCAAAACACAGGCTCATGAGTGGATACTTCACAGACGCATGTTTCTGGACATTGTCCATAAGTGGGATATTCCTCAAGTAGATCTTTTTGCCTCCCCTCTGAACAGGCAGCTTTCTCTTTTCTGTTCCAGAGTGTCATGCCATCTAACGTGGAAGACAGATGCCCTTTCTTTTCCTTGGAAGGGGATGTTTCTTTATGCTTTCCCTCCTCTTCCTCTACTTCCAAGAGTCCTGCAGAAGATTCAGCTGGACTCCCCAAAAATCTTGCTAGTGGCTGCCTTTTGGTGGAGACAGCAATGGTTCCCCCTCTTAATGCATCTGGCCAAGGGCAATCACCACAAGTTACCTCCCTGGTTGGATCTCCTTACACAGGATAAGTGTTCTGTCATCCATCCTCACTTGTTCACTTTTCGACTGACACTGTGAGTGATAGGATTTTGATCCCTTTCAGGGACATCTTTTCTGAAGACGTGCTCAGAGCTTTACAGAAGGCAAGGATACCCTCAGCCAGAAAGTCTTATATGTCCAAATGGAAAAGATTTTCTGTCTGGTGCCATGCTCATAACCAGGACCCTTTTTCAGTGGGGTTCCCTCTAGTTTTCTCTAATTTGTGTGAGTTGCTCCAGTCTGGTCTGGGCTGTTCTTCTGTGAAGGCCCATTTGTCAGCCATCTCTGCTTGTCTGCCCTTGAAATTTTCTTTGAATTCTCGTTTTGAGGTAAAACAATTTCTTAACAGCATCCTGCATATTAGGCCTCCAAGGAAACCTATTCCTCCCCCTTGGGACCTTAATTTTGTTTTGAAAAAAATGACTTAGACTCCTTTTGAGCCTGCAGATTCTGCTTTTTGCAACATTGTACATGGAAAACTGTTTTGTTACTGGCTGTTACTTATGCTTCGAGGGTTTCTGAGCTCCAGGCGCTTATAGCCAATCCTTCTTTTTTGTTTTGTTTTTTCACAGGGAGAAGGTATCCCTTCATGCTAATCCTTATTTTATGGCCAAGGTAACAAATGATTTGTCTGTGAATCAGTTGGTATAACTCCCTTCCTTTTTCCCTTCTTCTCAGTCTGATAGTGAGAGTATCCTGCATACCTCGGATTTCCACAGACAGCTCAGGTACTATTTGGATAAAACTAAGGCCATTCGTAAGTCTGATCAGTTTTTTTTTCATCCAGGACATTGGGTTTGGCTGTATCTAAGCAAACCATCTCCTGCTGGATATCTAATGCCATTTCCTTTTGTTATACTTTTCATAGCAAATCTCTGTCTAATTCTGTTAGGGCCGTTACCTCTTCTGGTGCCTTCTTTAAGGGGTTGGACACCAATTCAGTCCTTGAAGCTGCTACTTGGTCTTCGGTGCATACCTTTACTAAGCCTTATACGTTGGATATGGTTTCTAGGGCCAGAGCAGATTTTGCTGAAACCATTTTATGTGGGTTTGTTGAGAGCTCTTCTCAGCCTTCCACCTCCCTTTATGTTTCTTGAGCTTTTTTTCTCTCCCTTCTGTTTAGTGATATAGAAGTACATAGTACAGTTGTGTAAAATCTTACCATAATAGTTCTCTCCCTCCCTTCAACCCCCTTTTGTTTGTTCTTGTTTTTGTTTTAGATTCCCTTCTGGCTGAGGGTTTCCCCTTTTTCTTCTGCATTTTTTTTCCTTCAGGATGTGCATGGACTCTTTTGTCCTGTGGATACTGGTCTCTTCTGGGGCAATTAATTTCTGGGTAGTTGCATCCATATGTCCCCTTTATGCCCTACGTTTTGTGCAGGGAGCGTAAATGCGACATACAGTGCATACAAGATCATTAGGCTTTTGTATACTGGCCGAGTGTCAGGCTGCCCATGGTGGGAGATTCCTTCTGTTTAGGATACTGCAACAGTGAAGAGAAGGACATGTACTGTTATGGTAAGACTTTGCACAACTGTACTTTATCTTGGTGGCAGCAAACAGTAACAAGGAGCACCTGGATAACCTACAGAGTGTGCAAGGCAAGATGAAAGAGAATGAGCTATTAATAAATATATATGAATGGGATTTTTTTAGAGCTGAAATGCCACATTGTAGGTATGTGATTGATGAGAATGAGCTATGCAGACCCCTTCATTAGTTGAAGTCTAAGTGAAAGGCACATAAGCCTCAGAGTGTCTCACAAATTAGGTCATAAATAGAACTGGTAACCGCTACTACACAATTCCTTTGATTGGTGGAAGTGTGTAGACTGTAAGTAAGTACAGAGATTGTTTGCTATGGCTAGTGAATTATCTTGGCAGAATTTTACCAGTATTTGTCCTGTCTCATTTTGTAATCCAAGGCCAAACCTGCCCTTTATTACAATTGTACTTTGACTACCAATTTTAGTATTCCAGTCACCTGTGATGAAAGTAATTTTTGTTGGGGTGTTGTTTTCAAAAGATGCTGCAGATCCTTGTAAAACTGGTCATCTTCCTCATCTTCAGCATTTGTAGATGAAGCATAAATGTGTATCACTATAATGCTGAATGGGTTGCTTTGTAGAGTTTGATTAAGATCATTCCGTTATTTTAGGCTATAACAGGGCACTGATGTTGAAACCATTTTATTAAGTACAATGTCTACTTCATTTCTTTTGCAAGGTTATTGTCTACATTAGAAAATGTTATATAAATTTACTTATTCCAAACCATTTTAGTTCACTAATTCCAAATATGTCAATGTTTATTCTTGTCATCTCAGCCTTAACTACATCAGATTTACCTTGGTTCATTGTTCTTACAAGTTCCAATGGTGTGTAATTATTTGCAGTACTAGACATTCCTTTCATCTCTAAGTACTTCAGCAGATGAACTTCTTTTCAGCTTTAATTCATGTCATTAACTCTACTTGTATTTGTTCTGTCCTGTTTTCCACTAGTATGCTGGACACCTTCAGACCTGAGGATGTTACCTTCTAGCCTTATTTTAATATGCTTCTGATTGCTTTTGTACATGGGATTTTCTTGGAAAAAATACTGGACTGGCTTGCCATTACCTTCTCCAGTGGACCATAATTTGTCTGATCTTTCTGCCATTACTTGCCAGTCATGGGTGGCCCTACATGATATAGCTCATGGCTTCACTGAGATACACATGCTAAGATATTTCGCTAGGCATAGCAAACACTCTAAACAGCCTAAAAGATGGCTTTACACATGGATATCACCAGATGTTCAATAACGAAATCAGATTGACTATATACATTGCAGTCAGAGATGGAAGAGTTCTATACAGTCAGCAAAAACAAGATATGGAGGTGACTCGGACCCTCAGTATTTTTATCGCAAAGTTTACAAAAAAAAAGTATCCATGACACAGACATGAGCTTTGCAATATTCCAAATGAATATGTTTTGGAGATGAAGAATAGATTTGGGAGATTACAGTTGGTGGACAGAATACCTAAAAAACTATGGACAGAGATTTCAGATATTGTCGAAGAGGTGGCAGCATAAATATTCCTTATAGAATGAAGATTAATAAGACAATATGGCCGGACTTTCAAGATGACTGCACACTGAACAACAGCTTCATTTCAGCTGTCCCAGTGCGGAAAAAAGAAACTGAGAAGTAAGAGCCCATGATAGTGATAGCTTGAGTAAAATTCAGTTACTAGAGAGTAGGTAAACTTTCTGGATTCCAGAAAAGAAGAAATTTAGAGAACCTGAAAGAAAATCAACCAGAAAAGATGAAGAAAAAGCACTGGCTGGGAAGAATCCTGCAACTGTTCAGCAAAAAGCAGTTAAAGCTTAAGCTTTGGTGCAAGAGATGGCTTTCAGTCATTTAGAGGAAAAATAACTCAAATATACTCAGTGGTGATTAAAATAAATGGAACATTGAATGGGTGTATAAACTCAAATAACAAAAGGCTGGAAAAATAGAAGAAGATGTAACTAGCTATTCAGATGAACTGATAAACTTGCAAAAATCAGAGGTTGAAATGAAGGAAAGGCTGGCTGAGTATGAAACTTCCAAGAAACTCTGAGATTTTCTACTATACCACAGAAATTAAAAAGAACAGACTGTGTTAATTTTTATTAAACACAAATAAGCAACTGGACTAGTATTCTGCAGCAGGTTTTATTAATTGATATGGCACATCAAGTGGATGCACCACACACTGGCCATAAGAAAGCAACCAAGACCTGTAGCAGAAAAGATGCAATAATACAAGCAGAAAGAGTTGATCCTGACATAACTGGCAGAAGGGAAAAATATTAAAAATTGAAGACAGCAGAGTGTTTAGAAAATGATTATTCATTGTATACCAGGCAGAAAATAAGCAAATTTATCCTAGCTATTAGGGAACGTCAAGAGCTAAGTGTGAGATTCAAGCAGTTGTAGATGGCTGTCTTCAGAATATTTTTTTCTTGGAGGATCAACAACATTTTTTGATGCAGAACAGGCTAAGGAGGAAATAAAAAAAAAAGTTTATCTAATAAAAAGTGAGCCAGAAGGGGATTCTGCTTCTCATTCATCTGACAGTAAAGTTTATAGAGAGACTTTGTCAGTGAAACATTTTCCAGTATTTCAAAAGAAAATGCTTGAGAAATAGAAAAAAGCACAGAGGTGGACTAGAAGAATCAAGAGTATGTTAAATTTATACTAGAGTCTGGTGTTGGGTGATGGAGATGAACACGAAAAAGGCCATCTAAACTGAAATGAGCATCAATCACATTTCTGAAATTTGACTTTTCAAGAAAAAATGGCTGAGAAAAACTGGACTTTTGATGACTTTGTTAAACTTATGGGTGGACTGTAAATCATATACCCCATTTTATAAAATTAACATTTAGAAGGGCACTAAAAGAGGGAGGGGGAAGTAACTGTAAGTAAAACATTTTTGTTCTTATTATTTATTTACTTATTTGTTTACTGGGAAAGTCCGATTTGGAACGAGGAGAAATGCTGCAGACGCATGTCTTTGTAACGAGGGAGGAAATCGGAGCATCTGAAGGAAACCCACACGAATGCAGGCAGGACATGCAGACTCTGCATAGAAGATACCCCAGCCGAGACTCGAACCAGAGAACCTTTTCCTGTGAGGTGACAGTGCAGTCTGCTGCACCACTGTGTCATCTGTAGTATTAGTATTTGTATAAAACCCTTCATGGTATAAACTGCATGTTATTTATAGTAAAGTGGTTGTATATATTGTATAGTCAAGGATATTTTAAATATGGGGAGAGTCTTTTCTGTGACTGTAGAGTAGTTTTTTTAGTTGTAAAAAATACAGGTGTTAAAGCATAACAAGAGAACAACTGCTGGACAAAAGCAAGTATAATGTTAATATGCTGTGATCTTCGGCTGCTAGGTTGGAGTGGGGTGTAAAAGTGCACTGATTATATTACACACACAATTAAGATATTTTCTCTTATTTTTACCGGGGTGAATGTTTAGATTAATGCCTTTGGTTTCAGCTATAAACAAATGTGTTTTGTAAACATGTAGGCCTGAAAAATAAGACAAATTGGTGAAAGCCATAAAAAATGCTAAGTTTCTTACATCTGCAAAGATATTAGCTTGATCCCAAGTTGTTTTCATTTGATCTTCAACCTGAGGGACTTGGATCTGACACAGATCCAACTCGGCTGCATACGTCAGCTTCGGATCCAAGCTGCAAGCTCCACCCTTACCCGTAGCGTCCCTGTCTCCCTCCTCCCCTCAGCTCTCATTTGCTGCTCGTTCAAACAGCAGCGTGGTCTACAGCTCCATGTTTCTTCAGTGAGTAAGTGTTTTGATTTGGGTCTTGCATCTCTATTTTCTACTATTTTCTAACTTCCCTAAAAAAAAAAAAAAACTTTACTTTTTCTTTCTTTCTCCTTCTTCTCTTTAGTGTAGCGTGTGTCCATCCATAGGTTCATAGGTTCATACTAGGCTATCTGCCCTGGGGCAATTATAAGCCTAGCCCGATTCTGTATGGCTTACGCCACCCCTTGATTTGAGTATACTGTGCCCTTTTTAAGGTTTAGTTTACTGTGCCTCTGTCTAATAGTGGCACTGGAGTAATACCTGGGACAAACCTATGATCCCCCATCCACCTATCGAGATTCTTCTTGAAGAGATTCAGTGAGGTGCTCTGCCTCACATGAACTGGAATTCTATTCCAGAGCGAAGGGAGCCTCTGGGTTATGAACCTGTCCCTCCAGCAAGTTCTATTTATTTCTGTGCTGAGGTTCAAGTCCCTCAAGCGTGTGGCTCTAAGGGATTTAGATTTACTGAGGTGGAGCATGTCCATTAATTCTGGATTTGACATAGCTTTGTATGTCAGGCATAGATCGCCTCGAAGTAGGCGGTATGCAACTGAGTAGAGCTGGAGTTTTTTTAACCGAGCAGCATATGGCATCTGTTTGAGACCCTTGATCCTCTTGGTGAGATACTTTTGGGGTCTTTCTAATTGCTGCAGGTGTCGGGTAAGGTACATCCCAAAAGGGGCATTGTATTCTATGATGTGCCTGATGAGGGATGAATAAAGGGGCACGATTACCTCTCTTGATCTAGATGTGAAACCCTTCGTGATGAGGTGGGCTATGTAGAAGGTCTTTCTAACCACTTTGGCAATGTGGTTTTCAAAGGAGAGATTGCTATCAACTTGGGTCCCCAGGTCCCTAATAACTTTCTCTGTACTTAATGGGTTTCCGCCTATGTGGTAATTTGTGGGCACATTGTTTTTGCCAAAGGGTATGACTATACATTTTTTGGCATTTTAGCTTTAAACCATGGCGCCGGCACCAGTTATCTGTCTCTGTGAGACCTTTTTGAAGGATGTTTGTGTCAGCTGGAGAGTTGATTATGGCACCCAGTTTGCAGTCGTCTGCGAACTTGGTGAGCCATAGTCCTCCCACGTTTGCCTGTACCTCGGAAAAGTATATACCAAACAAGAGTGGTCCCAGGACAGAACCCTGTGGGACACCATGGCTCCAGCAACTCTCACTCTGTGGGTTCTGTCTTTGAGCCAGTTTTCGACCCGTCTTGTGACATAGGGGTTTATATTTAAGCTGGATAGCTTATCTATGATGCCCGAGTGGGGTATTGTGTCAAATGCCTTTTCAAGGTCCAGATAGGCTGTGTGAACTACCTTCCCTTCATCTATGGCTTTGGTGACTGTTTCGAAGAAGTCAACTAGGTTCAAAAGGCAGGATCTGCCCTTGACAAAGCCGAACTGGGTAGGATCTAGTGTCTGTAGGTCCCCAATGTCTTTGTTTATGAGCTCCATGATGATCCTGTCCATAGCCTTGCAGACTAAGCTAGTCAGGCTTATGGGGCGATAGTTTCCAGGGTCCGTAGAGGCTACACCTTTGTGGAGTGGGACCACTGTTGCTGTACGCCATTCTGTGGGCACATATCCTGTAGTGAGGCTGAGATTGTATAGCTGTTTTATTTGAGGGATTAGTTCCTCTTGGAGTTCATGTAGGACGCAACCTGGGACGCCATCTGGTCCCATGGAAGCAGTGTTTTTTGCTTTGGAGAGGGCAGCCTTCACCTGAGCATCAGAGATGTTTGGGAGGCAGCCCTCTGCCGGGATAGATACTTGCTCTTTTGGGGGGGAGGGGGGGGAGAGGTTTGCACTGAACCTGTCTGCCAGGATATTGACGATGTCTGTGGGTTCAGTGTATTTTTTGTCGTTTAGAAACAACTCAGAACAAGTCTGGGAGTTGCATCCCAGGTTTCTAACATAACTGAAAAAAGCCTTATGATTGTCTTTGGTGTCCTGTGCAATTTTTCTCTCGAAGCTGGCCTTGGAGGATTTTATGAGGGATCATAATTTTTTGCTAGTACTGATCAGAGATGCCTTCCCTATTAGGGATTTTGCTCTATCATGTAGTAGCTTCCTCCTTCTGTTGTACAGTTTATTTATGGCAGGGGTCCACCAGACTGGATGCCTGCCTTTGGATGATTGGGTCTTGGTTTTGTTTGGGATAGCATGATCCATGCATTCCTGGAGATGTCCGTAGAATGCGTTTATATAGGATTCTGCAGTTTGGGTCGTAGTTTCCACTGGCCCTGGGGCCTTGAAGGATTCCACTTCGGTTTTGAGAAGTGAGAAGTTCGCTTTTGAGAAGTTTTTCACTGTGGTTTTCTGGGCTGGGGTCGGGATGTGGACATCCAGTGAAATTAATTTATGGTCTGATCTTACCAATGAGGGATATACTTCTGGTGTGGAGCATAGAGTCCCCATGTTGGTAATGATCAGGTCTAGTATGTTGTCCCCTCTTGTGGGAGTGGTGACTAGTTGTTCCATAGCATTTGAGTTTATAATTTCCAGGAACCTTTGGGCTAAGGTGCTGGGGCTTGAGTAGTGCTCCCAGTCAATGTTTGGGTAGTTGAAGTCGCCCAATATAATGGTGTTCGGAGAGATCTTCATGTTCTCCAATGTTTTCAGGAAAGCCAAGTGGGATTCCTGACTTTGAGAGGGTGGTCTGTAGGATGCTATAAACTGAAAAGCAGTCTTGCCCACTGTTAGTTGCACATGGATGGTCTCCGATACTTTGTGCAATGCCACTAACCTGGAAGTGTGGATATCCTTGATAAATATGGAAACTCCCCCTCCTTTTGTGGTTCAGTCCGGGTTTTGGGGCCGAAAAGCATGATATGAGGTATAGCCTGGTAGTGCTGGGGTGCTCTCTGGAGCCTTGAACCAGGTTTCTGTCACTGTACAGATATCGATGTTCTCCATACTGAGGAGAGCTTTGAGTGTGTGCATCTTGAGGTTAAGACTTCTGGCGTTTAGCAGCATTACCCTTAGTTTCTTATTCCTTGTGCTGTGTATGGGGGTGGGTTTGACTTTTGAGCCTTGCCTAAAAAAGGCACTATAGGGGTGGCAAGAGCCTTTGCCAATATCCGAAAGCCCAGTGGTGACAGGTGCAAGCTGTCCCTAGCGAAGCAACGTGGCTTGTCGAGCATGTCATCCCAGGCTGACAGACACTGGATCCCCTTTGAATGACACCAACATTTTAGCCAATTGTTAAAATCGATCATTTTGTCTTTGTACTGTGGCATCATTCTAGGTGAGGGTAAGATGCTGCTCAAGGTCAGGGTCATACCAGCCTGGGCTACATGATCAGAGAGCTCCTCTATGTCTCTTTTCATGTAGTCCAGGGAGGTACATCTCAGGTCATTCACACCAGCATGTACAATGACTGAGTCATATTTGTATTTGCTTTGGAGTGACCTGAGTGCTTGCGTTATGTGGCGGATCCTAGCACCCGACAGGCAGCTCACCGTGACCTTCTCTTTATTCAGCCTGGTGAGCGGGACGTCAGTGTGTCTGACAATAGAGTCACCTATTACAAGAGTATCAGGTGTGTTATTCAGCCTTAAGGGCTGTGGCTGCTTGGCACACTGACTTTGTGGGTTATGTGTTGTGCATGTTTTGTTTTGAGGTAGCGTTTGCTTGGATGTCTGCTTTGGAGGTCTCTGTTGCTTAGGCAGATTTTTATTTAGAGCCTCCGAGTATGTTTTTGTGTATTTATGTATTTGGTTCGCTGATGTGGTGGGACTATGTGATACTGGAATTGTGTTGTGTGAGGTTACCTTCTCCTCCTGACTGGTTACACCAGTTTTGAGATGAGAGAGCTCAGCCTCCAGTTTGGCTAAATAGTTGCATCTCTCACATATATTTGAACCTGTTTGGAGGAGGAGCGGGTTGTCCGTGTACATGTGACAGTTGTAACATTGCCTCAAAATTCCCAGATTCACCAGCTGGACTGGAGAGGAAACCATTGACTGACCTTTGGACATGCTAGAGTAATATAGGGAAACTGAATTTAATATGGACCAATAGAGGACAGGGTAATCGTAGAGAGTATAAGAGTAAGTAGTGCTTATGTTTGTTCTTATTTGGCCATGATTGAAACACCAAAGCCTGTCGGCAGGAAATGCAGAGTGTGGGCATAAGCTTCCCCCAGTCTGATGCCCATACTCTGTGCGTGGTTTATTTGGGGGTGCCCCACATAAATTCCTCCTGTTCAATCTGTGCGGGCTTCAACCCTCACATATTGATCGACAGGAGGAACAAACTCATCCTGAAAGCGCTCCTTCCTCCTCCTTCAAAGGCCTCTGCTTCATCTTCCTCCACTCGGCTTCTGGGACTCAACCTCCCACCAAGAAGGACGGGGAGAAGGCTCGACATAAGGAACAGGATTAGAACAGGAAGAGGTCCCCAGACCACTCTTCCTCAGCCGAACCCCCGGCCAAATCCCACCAGGATCCGAGCCTGGGCTCCCCTCGACTCCAGTCGCCTCATTTCTCTACAGAGCCAGAGGTCACTTGGGCTTGATCTCCTCTCTCTGCCTACCCCTGTTGCCACACCAGGCCCGAGTCGGTGGCAGCCTGCATTGGCCCTGTCAAAGCCTGTCTGAAACCGAGGTGGACAGGATGATGCAGAAATTCATTCGAGCCCAGATTCAGTTGGGAGTCCTGCCTGCTCCGTCCCCGTCCGAGGTGGGGGGCATACAAGTCCTCCTTTCACCTGATTACTCTTCCTCTGATCTGACTCCCGGTTTCAGAGTCTTTGGGACCGAGGTTCCCCGGTGTCGAGGAGTTGGCACCGATGGTCCTTGGTACCTTGATGCCAACTATTGCCCTGAGTGATTCATCTGGAATGTTTTTGGAGCCAATCGACTCTTGGAGCTGAAACCTCGGTGTTGGATATGAGGGGATGACATTGACGTCAAGGCTTTATGAGTCATTTCTTCCTCTTGGGAGTCTCGGTGTCAGGAGGCTCGGCTCCCCCTCTTCCCTCGGTGCAGGGAACAGTGGATCCGGCCCTGGCCATTCCAACTTTGACGATCTGCTTGCCTTCTGCTTTCGACATGGTAAAGAGGGTTCTCTCTGCACCTTCGAGACCTCTGACACTTTCCTCCTCAGAGTCCATCCTGGGTCCCTCTCTTTCTGGGCCGGAGTCTGTCATCCTGCCCCCTCAAGGACAGCCTGTTGCCACTTCAGCCCAGGAGGTTCGAACACAGGAACTTCCTGAGGCTTTCTAGTCCTCCCCGGAATTTTCTCCGACGAACCCCCTGAGGAAGCATACGTGCAAGAAGAGGCACTTGGACTCTCACGGAAGATACCTACTTGGAGGAAGGGGATGGTTCCCTCAATCACCCCCGGAGGATGTCTCCTTTGGAGATATCATGGAGATCCTGCGTCAACACGGCGGGTGGTCTGCCCAAAAGCCCAACCCGGATGAGTCAGTATTCTTGGAGGCATTTGTCCCAGGACCCTCTACCTCCTGGATGTCCCCTCCCGTGGATCCCCTTGTGGATCTAATATCATCTATGGCATGAAAGGAACCGGATACAGCTGAGCCTATCCCCAGGTGCCTGAACAAAGTACTTAGCACTCCCTCAGATAAGCAGCATTGGTCCAAAGGGTCCCCAGTCATTGCCATGGTGGTGGTGGTGGCCACCAAAAATGAGCTCGCACAGGAGAGCTCTACGGTCCATCCTCCAGATAGGGAGTCTTGGGCTATGGATCATTTTGGCAGGCAGACCTATGCATCAGCCACATTTGCCTTACATGCGCTGAATTATTTGTGACGTAATCAGACTGCAGAGGGACCTGGTCAAAGAGGTCGCTGAGTCTGCCCCAGGGTCCATGTTGGCAGAGGCGAAAAAGGTTTTACCTCCCACATGGCCACCCTTACTTCTATCTCGAATACTTCCATGAAGCTCCAATCACATACGACTGAAGGTGCCTATCAGGCCACCGGAACAGGCATAGCCATTAGGCGGCATGCCTGGCTCCAGCTTTATGCTTTCTTGGAGCCCTTCAAGGCGTCTTTCATGAATGCCCCCCTTGATGGTTCCACCTTGTTTGGAAAAATGATTTGTGATACTGTAGTCTAGAGCGAGAAGGATGGGAAGACTTTTTTCTGCTGTCAGGATCCTCTTCTGTACCCCACAACAATCCTGCTCTAGGAATCGGAGTGGGGTTAAGATGATGTGGTTCCGGAAGTCTCAAGATTCTCCCCAGGATGACCAGGATTTGCCTTCCCCAGAGGCAGAGGGGGATACAACAGACACCACCCTCATGGCAGAGGGGGTCCGAAGAACCAAGGGTCTTGGGATTCCTTCCCGGACAGACCCTTGCAGCAGCACTGAAGGGTTGCCTGACTGCTCGTCTCTGGAGGCAGTCAGGGGGATGATTATCTCTGCACCCGACAGCTTGGGAGTTGGTTACCAATGATTGTTGGGTGCTGCAGATCATATCCACAGGTTACTCGATTCCCTTTCTCCATTCCCCAATTCCTCCCAAACACATCCCAGACATTCCACCCGGTCAACGATAGAAGGCAGCCATTGAAATCCTCAGGCGGCTCGAAAATAGAGTCATCCAGCCCGTCCCCCAGACCAATCCAGATTAGGCATTTATTCCAGGTTCTTTTTAGTGGCAAAGAAAATGGGGGACTTAAGACCCATTCTGGATCTTTCAACCCTGAACCTATTGGTTGCAAAGATGAAATTCCAGATGGTCGCTCTTCAATCCATTCTGCCTTTCCTGTAGATAAATGATTGGATGTGCTCTGTGGATCTCCTGTGATTTGTTTTATTATAGATGTATCATGGCTTACTGAAGTTGAAATTCATTTCTGTTTACTGCAAAATTTAAATGAAATATTTTTAGTTTTGACTATGCTATTTACTGCTCTAAATAAATAAATAATGGAAATGTATTTTAATATAAAATAAGGATACCCTGGCCCATTTCACCCTACTATTTCTTCCCACTGATCACATTCAGAGTCCTTTTTTTTTTTACATTATTAGGGAATTTGAGAATAGGCTATTCTACTTATCCCACAAGACTTTCTTTACCTTTTTTTAGAACAAAAATCCTGCCTCCTGCAAACTTGATGACTACAGCCACCTGTCTCGCCCCAATCAACATCAGGTTTTAACACCACCCACTCACTGAGTGCCATAGCAAAGTTGTACTAAAAGGCCTGTTCCCTTCTTCTTCTTCTGTTGGAGCTCCACCCCTTCTAAAAAATCTTCAGAGAAGGCTAAAGGGGATATTTTGGTTAAGGTCAAGGACTTAAGGAAGTGATCCTCTGATCATTCTGTTTCATCTATTTTGGGTTCGGCTGTGCCTGAAAAGGTGCAAAAATCGTCAGATCCATCTCAGTCCTAGGATCTGTCAAGATCCAAATCCAAGTCTCCGGTCCCCCCACTCACCAAGATTTACTCCGGAGTCTATCCCCTGAAGACATCATTCACCATTTTTTGCAAAAGACTCCTCGGAGGGTATCCAGTCCATCTTCAGTTTCCTTATCCCTCAGATCATCTAGGAGTCTAACTGAAGTGGAAGTGGACAGAATGATGAAAAAATTCCTCAGGACCCAAATTCAGTTGGGAGTCATCCTGTTTCCATCTCCCATTGGACACATGAGCCTACTTCAAGCCCAAACCCAACTCTTGACTGCCTCTCCTATCCGTTGTATGGTTTTGAAACCCTTGGTCCTGAGACTTCTGAGTTTGTGCTGGGTCCAAAGGCTTGACCTTCTTTGACTCCAACTACATGTCAGATCCAGTTGGCATCAAACCTTTTGAAGCCAGAGGATTCTTGGAACCATGGCATTGGTGCTAAATTGGGTGAGGGGGGGTTGTATTCGACTTCAGAGTTCGGCTCTGACCTACCTGACCTATGCTTCAAGCCAGGACTGTGGGGATGCACTGATCCATACTGAACAGGTGGCTTTGGCTCCTACCAGGCTGGCTGTTGGTTCCCCCATGGCTTCTGCCTTCAAGGTGGTGGAGAGAGCTTTTTCCACCTCGATGGACAAGACATCTTTGCCCCCCCCCCCCAGGTCCTCTTCTGCCTAAGCAGTCTGCTTTGGGCACTGAATGTCTTCATCCTGTCCCATCGGGACAGCCAGCACAGCCAAGTCTGGAGATGGTCCTCATCCAGGAGATGCTTACACTTTGGAGTCTTGGCCAGAGCATCCCACCAGTGAGCCCCCTCAGAAACATACATGCAAAAGGAGGGACTTGGATTCCCCACATAAACTTTTAACAGAAGATAGCTTCGATAAAGGGGATGGGTCCCCCAGATCAGTGCTTGAAAATGTCTGTTTTGGTGAAATACTTGAACTTCTGAGACAGAAAAGTGTTGGGTCGTCCAATCCCCTCCCCTGGAGGAGTCCGTGTTTCTAGAGGTTTTCTGAGACTGCTCAGCTTTGTCCTTGGTTGTTCTCCTGGTGGATGAAGTGGTGGACCTCATCTCTCACTGAGCCTGGAAGGATCCAGATGTCACAGAGCCAATCCCAAACTAACCTGACAAGCAGCCAGTGGTGCTAAAGGAGCATGCCCATTAGAGCAAATGTCCCCCAGTAGATGCTATATTGGTAGCAGCAGCCACCAAGAAGGAACTTGCCAAACAGAGTTCTTATGTCCAGCCTCTGAACAGAGAGTCCAGGGTGTTGGGCAGATTATGGGAAGTGTGTTTATGCTTCAGTGACCTTTGCCCTCAAGTCATTTGGCACACAAAACAAGATTTCAGAGGGACTTGATCAAGGAGTTTTCAAATGCCCTCTCAGGGTCCATGTCTGTGGAGGGCAAGAACACTGTTTCTTTGTAACTGGCTACCATCCAGTCCCTTTTGATGGCCCTATGAGGCATATTTTTCATGCCTGAGAAGGAGCTTCAAGAGCTGCGAGTTCAGGAATTGCCATTAGAAGGCACACCTGGATGCCACTTTGTGATTTTGCAGAGTCTTTCAAGTTGTCATTCATGAATGCTCCCTTTCATGGATCCACCTTATTTGGCTCTAAGGTGAAAGAAACCCCCTCTAAGAGTGAACAGGATGCGAAGACATTGTCTGTTGTAGGAATGCACTTCTCTACCCTTCAAAGGACTTTTTCATGGAAGTAGAGGGGAGATAGGAAGATGTGGTTCCATTAGTTGTAAGGATCTTCCCAGGACATTTATGAAGACAGGCCTCCCTGTGGCAGAGGGGGAACTCTAAAGATAGATGTTGCCTATGTGGCAGAGGAGGCCTGCAGCACCAGGTCTTCAGAGGTCCTTTCTCTGAAAAAACTTTTTAGTGCTTCTGAAGGGTTGCCCAACCACTGCACTCTGGAGGCAGTTGGGGCACTTATTCTTGCACCTGAAAGCCTGAACAGACATCACCAAATATACTTGGGTGCAGAGGATAATATCCAGAGGTTATTATTTACCTTTTCCCTTCAGCCTTCCAGTTGCCCCAGAAAAACTCCTGATGTTTCACCTAGTCAGAGGAAAGCAGCAGCTACAGAAATAGAAAAACTGCTAGCAAAAAGAGTCCTCTAAATGCCCCCCCCCCCAACCAACAAGGATTTGGAACTTAATCTAGGTACTTTTTAGTGCCAAAGAAAAATGGGGACCTAAGACCAATCTTGGATATCAGCAAGCTGAATCAATTTGTCAAACATTCAAAGTTTTGAATGGTCACAGTTAAGTCAATTTTGCCACTGTTAGCCGAGAACAATTGGGTATGCTCAGTAGAACTCCAGGATGCCTACTTTCACATCAAAATAGACAGTAAATCCAGGAGGTATCTACCCTTCTGACTGGGAGCCAGTCACTACCAGTTCAGGGCCCTGTCCTTTGAACTCACCACAGCACCATGGTGTTCACCAAGTGCATGGCAGTTATCACTCAAGACTGCTAGGATTCTGTGTGTTTCCATATCTCATTGACTGGCTCCTCTGTGCTCCCACTGAGCTGCTACTAATTCAAGCCATGTACTAATTGCTCCAAGTATGTCTTCAACTGAGCATCACTGTGAACTACACCAAGTCTCAGCTCTCCCCCACTCAGGTCTTGGAATTCATTGGAACTTGTTTGGATGCGGTGGCACAGATCATAAGCTTACCACAAACAAGGTTAATCACTTTATAGAGCCAAATATCACACATTCTCTCTCTTCCTTCTTCTCTAGCAAAGTTAGTATTGCAGTTTCTTGAACTCATGGCAACTGCCATAAATCTAGTACCTTTAGCAAGGTATCACATAAGGATACTGTAATAGACACTTGCAGTGCAATGGTCAATAAGATGACACCTCCTGACCACACAGATACAGCAGTGAATCACCGCAAAAGAAGTTTCTCAGGGCCACCCTTTTATCCTTCCAGCACCCAAACCCAAAGTGACTACGGATTTAGGGTGGGGGGGGGTTCATTACTTGGGAAGTATGGTCCAAGGCACTTGGTCTCATTTGGAGGTCAATCTTCACATGAATGTCCTGGAATTGAGGGCAGTCCTATTAGTGTTACAGGCACTTCAAGATGCTGTCCCTCCAGGGATGGTTGCTGTTCAAACAGACATTATGTCAAGTAGTCTGGAACATCAACAAATGGGGGAACCTGATCCTACCCCCTGTGTTGAGAAGTATTGAGAGTATGGCAATGGGCAATTTTCTTTTGCCACTTTCTTTTGGCAATGCATATCCTGGGGAAGTCCAGCATGCTAGCAACAAACTGAGCAGTCCATCTTACTCTTATGGACTCTCAACCCTGCAGTGGCAAAAATTATTTTTCATCAGTGGGACCAACAATGCTGTGACCTGTTCACTTCTCCTGTCAACTCCAAGTGCGGCAGGTACTTTGCCCTGATCCACCAATAGACTCTCTGATTCACATTTGGCACCCTGGTCTTTTTTTATACCATTCCTCCCACTCCTGTCATTCTCAAGAAAGCATCTCAGCAGAGGAGCAAAGTAATCCTCATTGCCTTGTTTTAGCCTCAACAAGTATGGTTTCCCTTCCTTTCGCCTTATTTAGTACACCTTCCCAGGGTGTTGGCTCCATCTCCAGATTCCCTGTTTCATCCATCAGGGATAACCCATCCAGAAATTTGAACCCACAAGTTAACCACATGTTTTCTCCATTTCCAGTGATGGCTAGACAGTCCAGGCTTTCTTCCCCGGTTCAACACATTCTGACATCCTCTCAGAAGGATTCTACTGGGAAGATTTACAAGAGCAAATGGAAATGATTTTTTTTTTGGGTTCTCCAAAGACAACTAGAACCATTTTCAGCACCCATTCCAGCTGTCCTTAATTTTCTTGCCTCCGTTTTCAATGGCAGAGCTAATCTTTTTATAGTAAACACCCAACTTGCAGCTATGTTTAATTTTCACATGAGAAAACAATTCGTCCTTGCCATCATCAAGACTATGCAAAGCCTTTCTCAAGGGTACTTTCTTGCTATAACCACCTATTAAGGATCCTACTTCTCCATGGGATACTCAGTCCCCTTTGAGCCATCTGTCAAGCTGGACGTAAAGTTTTTGTCTTGGAAAAACTTTTTTCTGGTTGCATTCACATCAGTCAGAACTCCAGGCTCTCTCTCCCCAGCCACCATATCTGATTTATCAAAAGAACAGAGTGTCCCTTCATACTAATCCTTCTTTTCTACTTAGGGTGGAATCAGCTATAAATCAGTGCATCAACTTCCCTGTTTTCCTTCCAAATTTTTCCAACAAAGGAGAGCTGTACCTATTGGATGTTTATAGGCAGCTTAGATTCTATCTCCACAGAACTAAATATTTCAGAAAATCAGATCAGGTATTTGTTTCCTTTTCAAAGCTAAATTGAGCAAGTTAGTCTCAAATGTAACTTAGGCCAAATGGCTCACTGATTTCATTTCATTTGTTTATACGAAGAAAGGATTGACATTACCTAAAGTTCCTAAAGCTTATTCCACTAGATCTTATAATTTTCTCATTACAAATTGGCCATTTTGCTTAGGGATAGGGCAGCATTTGGCTCAGTCATACTCTGAAATATCCTTCCTTGAGGGTCACCCTGAAGTTCTCTAGCTGGGAACTCTGCCTCATAGGTTGAGGAATGGACGAAAAAGACAAAGTCATATACGAAAGTTGTGTACTCACAATAATGATGCATCTGTTTTGTCTGTTTTCATCCTTCCTTAACATGTTGCTGTCAAACCTTTTTCCTACTTGGAAGAGTTTTATATGGACTCCTAGTAAGTTCTGAGGAGTGTTGTCCTCCTTGACTTTCTGATGAGCTCTGGCTTTTTCTTCCCTTTCTTCTTGTCTACCTGGAATTTAATTTGCAATTACACTGCATTCTTACTGACTTTTTTGTTGTGGTGCAGGATAATATGTGGTATAGAGGGCAAACTCAATCTGAGATAATTCAGGCTAAAGAGGGGATTATGGGTAAGGTGAGGTGAGGAGCTTGAGCTACAGAGTCTGTGGAAGTGGATATCCAAGGTTGGATCTGAGACCCATCAGTTGAGGAAGGATAAAAACATACAACACAGATGCATCATTATGGTGAATATATAACTTTCATTTTAAGTACATCTACTTCTCCTCCATCTCCCTTTCCCTTCACTTTACTCGTTCATCACCTGTCACTTGCCCATATTAAAATCTTTATGGATTCTTTTTTTACCATCCATTATCAAAATTTATTTTTTTTATTTCCTTTTTTCCCCTTTCTATCATTCTGACAACTGTTTTATGTATTTGCATTTGCTTACCGGGAGGTCTACTGGGCCAGGGTAAGCCCTTTTCAATAAAGGCCCGGGGAAAAAAGGTCCAAAAACAAACATGATTAAGCTACAGAATCAAAATATAGAAATCAAGCAGCAGTGGTACAGAGCACATTACAGAGTAGGTAATACAATAAAATAGATAAAATCTAACATCTGTATAACTAGTATTAAGTATGCAAACCAAACAAGAATACAGTTGATGACATGGGATAATAGCAAATGTGTGAACAATATGCTATATAGGCATCAAGATGAATAGAAGATATGGTAGGTAAGTGATGTAGGAGATTATGTGTGGCTGAGTGGCATATGTGGGACTTGGTAAGTTGGAAGCACTGAATGTATATATGAGGAGTCTGAGCCGTAAGTGAGATGGGGAGGAAAAGTACAAAGACTCAGAATGTTGGGTTTTTTATAGTCAGTGCTGGTACATGTACATAGCCAGTGGGAGAACAGATGTTGTTTCAGTGAAGTCTTAAACCATTCAGGGTTGCTAGTAGACCTAATTGAAGGAGGGAGAGCATTGCATAGTTTTGCTATGGCATATGGGTAACGCATTTGACCTGCAGAAAGATTAGGTTTTGCTACATTAAGGAGCATCTGACTGACTGTTCACAGCGGTCTGTTTGAGTGATGCATGGTGAAGAGGGATGAGAGGGGAGGACAGCTAGAAGGCTTCCAGATTAGCTAATGAGCTGTGATTAGTTGCAGGTATGTTAGATGTTGGGAAAGTTTTAGCTAGTTTAGATGTTGGAGTGATACGCAGTGGTGGGAGGAGTGTTTGGAGCTGAATAAAAATTTTGAGATTTTATTGTAGCACGAGTCCAGTTTGGATTTAAGAGAGGATTGTATATTAATATACACTAATAGTAATAATAACTAATAATAGTAATAATAACTAATAGTAGGCACTGTTCCAATGTCCCACATCCTTGCTGGGTCTACTGGCAGTCCAGTCAACCCCCACTCCAATGCCTGAAATGTAACCAGGGCCAGCAAGGATCTTAAGGACATAGCTGTCCAACATCCATCTGTTTCTTTTTTCATTTTAACCTACCCTGTTTTTCCACTCCCCCCCCTCCCTTTGTGAACCATGTGATTTGTCTGAGGGGTGGGTGTGCAATGGAGACGTGTGGCATATTGCCCAATTACCACGGCAACTGAGCCATGTCTTCACCCTTACCCCTCGCTGGACCACATCTGTCAGCAGAGACATTCCCTATTTCTATGTAGGAGATGCCCATAAGTCCACCCACCCTTCCAGGGATGGCAATGCTCATTCCTCCTCACCACTCCATTAATCGCCCAAACTGCTAATAGAACCCGGGTTGGCTGGGCCATAATCAGGGCTCCATCAAGATGGCAACTCATTCTCCTAATCCATTTGTGGGTCCACAAGTCTCTTTGTGAAGGACTTCTGCAGATCCTGGAGTTCATGATCCCAGAAGTAGCTACCTCTGCTCTCTCATTTCTCTTCTCTTTCCTTCCTATTTAGGATAGACCCTTCAAATCTCCCTGATATGACATTGTATACACATACTCTGCTCCTTGTCTCTTACATATATAGTGAGCACTGCTCTAGTTTTAATACTTTTCTCAGCCAGTCCAAACTACATTGTTTTTCTTTCCTCCAGACTCCTACCAGAAACCTGATGTCTCTCTCTCTGCTTTTTTAGCCTTCAGAGTTGAACACAATAGTCCAGGTGCACTAAGACCAGTGTTCCATACAGCAGAAACTTTACCTCATTGCTTTGCATTTTTTATTTATTTTCATTTAAACAGATACTTCAAAAGTTGTGTACATGTGCACTATAAGTTGAGTAACCATTCTCCTTTTCAGATTTTTCTTATTCTAACACAGTTTTCTGTATTTGCCGTTTCCCCTTCATTAATTTGTACTTTACTAATCAGGCAAATATGTTCTGCCTAGTGTAGACTGCACATTGCCATTTATTGGTCCATACTCTACAGTTATGTCCAGGTAGCACTTAATGATCTTTCTACATATACATTGCTTCCTACAATCCTTTACTTCCCAAGAGCTATCATGTTTCTGATCATAGTCATGACAGCCCACCATGCACTTTATTGTGAAACTGGAAATAGTCATGCTTGAAGTTCTACAGTTTTTGTGTATTTCCAGCTTCACAATATAAAGTGTACACTGGGCTTTTAGGACTATGATCAGAGCTGGATTCCAGAAGGTTCTTGCTTACATGGATATTATAGCTGTTTGCCAATATGTAGTTTGAATAATACAATGAACAAGTACAGCACGGGTAGTTATTTCACTGCTGTTTCCAGTTAATTCCTCTCTCACTCTTTCCCGTAAGTTAAGATTTTGGCAGAGACTGTGCGAATGGTACAGAAGCTATACAGTCCCCTGAGTGTATGCATATAACACAAACTTTGAAATGGGATAAAGAAAGAGATTGCTCACATATACCATATTAGCATTACTGATGTTGTTGCTATACTGGATTACACAACAACCAGGTCCACCACTAGCTTTATCTGTAATTGTGTACAAAATTATTTGTAGCCATTCTTAATGCAGCCTACTGACACTGTATGTAGTTTGCATCACGTGTGTGTGTATATGTATATATATATATATATATATATATATATATATATACACACACACACACATACGCTTCGGTTCTTTGGTTATGATAGTACATAGGAAAAAATGCTTTTTTAGATCACTAACTGCCCCTTTTGCCATCTGTTATCAAGCCTTCCGCAGATTACAAGCTGTTAAATAGCTAAGACATACACTTTAGCCAGTAAATAGAGGGCCGTATTTATCTGGAATCATAATTTCTGTTCATATAATCATTTCTTTTTTTGTGTCCGCGGGGGTGGTGCTGCGGTAGCGTTGTCGCCCCACAATAAGACGCTGTCCGGTTCGACTCTCAGTTAGAGCGTCTTCTGCGTGGAGACGTGCGTGAATGGGCATATCTTCGTTGAAGGTTGTGCGTCAGGGCTGGCAACTCGGTACGTAAAAATCAACTACCCATCATTAGCGGACCGGAGTTCCGCTGTGGTGACCCCTAACCGGGAAAAGCCGAAAGTCACAACATAATCATTTGCTTTTTATACAGAAACATTAAGACGCAATAAAGTTGTTTTCCAAAATAATTGCTTGGTAATAGCGCTTTTTTTCTAGTGATAGTAAGTTGAAAAGTAAATACGAAAATAGTTCAGCGGTTTAGAAAAATAAACATAAAGAAAATATAATGCAGAGCATTCACCGACAGCTCAGCTGGCTAGAATTTCAAACTCCCGGTACCCGAAAATAGACATGAAAGGTTTAAATTGCTAGATAAAGCCTGTATGGAACCCATAACATGAGCACATGACATTACGACTGCCATTTTCAAATATTTTTTTAAGTTTTAAGTCGTGTGCAGGGGATAATCAACCCTGTGTTAATAAAGACAAAGAAGACGGAGTACTAGTTTGGAAGGAACAGTCTTCCCAGAAAGATGGCGAGCTGCAAGTGCTTTGCGTGGGGAGTAACCAGGCAACAGGAATTGCAGATTGCAAACGCGGCAGCAGAAGGTGCAACTTTCGCATTTCGAGAGTACCCACAAAAACCAGGAAGGCTTTGGATTAAGGGCCACCAGGGGACAAACACTCGTACAGACTTATGTTCATGTTAACCAGCAAGTGCGGTTTAAAGAGCTATGAAAGAAACGGGGCTTAGTGCTTTCTCGGGGATTCGCCACCCGCCATAAACCAGACTGGTAGTCTTCTGAGGAGGGAGCTAAAAATCCAACTTTGTTTTCCGCCCTTGGCGCGCTCTTTTGCTTTGGTAAGTTCCAAATTAGTCGGGGTAAGGGTAATTTTGTGGCGAAGTTCTAGAGCTCAGCTTGCCTTTTACTCATCTGTACTTAACTCATTTGCATTCATTTATTGGGCATGAGAGTATAATCGATATAAAACGTTCGCTTACTTGGGGAGTGTGCTCAGGACTGGTGTCATCTTTTACTTTAATAACTATATGATGTAGCAGTCCATAAACTTAGAGATCTGAAAATTAAAATGAGCCAAATAATAAAGCAGCATTATTAAATACTGTTTCTGTATTTTTCAAATTATTATTATGCACTCATAGGGGTTATAAATATTAGGGTTCACTGTTTAGGATTCAGCTTCTTGTTGGGCAGGTGGAAAGTTTCCACATAACTTTACTTTCTTTTTTAAAGGCAGGTCTTTTGTACTAAGTGGCAATTGTTGACTAGCCCCATACCACCATCAAGGCCTTTGCTACCTAGTTTGTATGGAATTGTGAAACAGTGGCATCTTTTCCAGCAAAACTTAACTCTGCTCCTCTGTCAACATTCAGTGCTTTTACTGCTAAGCATGGCTGAAAGAAACAAATTGAAACTGTACAAAAATCTTTTTTTTGCAAATGTTTTTCATAAATGCACATGGAATAAATAGATCAGATTAATATGGTGTAAAGAGTGATTAGAAGGTGGATCAAACAGCACTGTTTTATGAAGCATAATCATGCCACTCTAATAATGCTGACATTGATACTGTTAATTAAGATGTGGTTCGCAAGTTGTATGTTGTACTTTATGTAAAAGAGATTAGCCAGTATTATCAGTGTTGCCAAGCAATGTATAAATAAAATGTCATTGTGTGTTTTAGAGTATACTACTTTTTTTGCAATAAAGTGCACTGCAGAATGTCAGGCTTCCAGTCAGAGCACCCATTTCACAGTTCGTAGCACTTACTACACCAGAGAGTAACGTTGTGGAGTTAAAATGTGCATTCTGTCTTATATATATATATATATATATATATATATATATATATATATAATATGCAAAGTGGAATGTCACTGCTCCAGACCATTAAGAAAATGCAAAGTGGAATGTCACGGCTCCAGACCATTAAGAAAAGTGTTACATTGCCACTTGTTGCTTTTCAGAAAACACATTCACATGCATATACACACTCACAGACACAGAGACACTTACCCAGACTTGCATTCAGATATACATATGCAATGGCTATTGCCTAGCCATTTCTAAAAGTCCAATGTGTGAAATATGCCAATGCAAATAAACAAAGAAACTACACTTTCTTAAAAAAAATAAATCCTTTAAAATTACAAAACCATGTGGGAAAAACTGAATAAAAACAGACACAGAGGATGTTTGATAAGTATAGTAATGCTTTCAGTGGTGGGAGTTATACAAAAGTAATGGACCTTCAAGGGATGGAGAAGCATTGTGCTTCACAAATCTTCCAGATGATCCATTATCTCCTTGTAACGCCCTCTTTGGCAACTTTAATTGTACTAATTTAGGAATGGAGTCTGTTCCCGTCATGGTATTAAAAACCCAAAGATTTGGAGAAATTAAAAAAGGCAGACACCCTTTTTGGCAACCATTATTACTTACCTAATGAACCTAAAAGAAAAGTAAGGAAACTTATTTATTCAAGGGAGACAGATAAATACTAGATACAGTTAGTTCTGTGTCTATAAAAATCATGTGTATTTTAACACTATATAGGAATTTCATCTGAGAATTGTTGCTGTTAATTAAAGGATTCAATAGTTCAAAATTTAAAGTACTGTCACCAACATTTTTGTATGAAGGGATACATCAGGAAGATATAGTGGATGTTGATATCACTATGTCTTGTTTTATCTATTTATGTATTTATTTGCTTACTTTTTTTAGTTCATTTAGCAATTCATGAAATTACTTCTCTGTATCAGAAATAGTAGGAGGGTAAACATCATCCCACCATAAAAATCTTCATTAAGTTTGAATGTTTATTACTGACTTTTCACAAACTAAAAAAAAAAGTTTCCAAGCAGAAACTGCTCTAATTCTTTCTTTTTTGCTAAAAATATGAAACAAACTTGACTGATCTATTTGTCTTGCTTTTTATAAGCCATAGTCACACAATTTGTGAAGAACTAGGAGCATACTTCAGCAGAAGTAGAACTTTTAGAGTTGTCAGCTGTGGGTGTACAGCAAAAGGCTTCATCAGATCACTGTTAAAAACTGAGCAACCATAAAATCAATCATACACTTAAAACTGGGGGAGAAAGCAATCAAATGAAATGTGTGGAAAAAATGCAAATAACCATGCATATGTATGTGTTGGAGCAGAACAGAAAACAAACAGAAACCATCAAAAATACAGCAATAAACATATTCAGGAAAAACGAAGAAAAGGCAAACATGTCATGTCAAAACCATTAATAAAATAATTTGTGGTTGAGTTTCCTAAGATGAAGAATGCATTTAATTGAATAAGCAGAATCAAGTCCAGGCAGGTTCTAGTCATTAAGGCGACGTCACCATTCCAGCTGCTTTTTTCAAGAATGGTATTAGTTCCCCCTCCAGTGGACCAATCCTGATCATGTCCAAAATGTGAAAAGTGCAAAAAAGAATGATCTGGTCATTAATGCTGTGCTTTGGAATAGGAATCTTGTTTAGTCTATTTCTAATTTCAGATGTGTGTTGGGCTGTCCTCCTTTAAAATTTAGAAATAGTCTTCCTTATGTAAAAAACTTGACACTTGTAGCACTGAGCTCTATATACAATCTTTTCATTGTTAAATTTCCTAGCCGCTTTACTGTTATTTTTCATACTCGTACTTGGGCAGATGAAAACAATGTCTGTAGCTCATGAACTCACAAAAGGTACAGAAAAGAGGTCCACATTTAAATGTACCAAGCCTTTCCATATTGTCCTTGTTGAACATGCCTTCTAAATAAGACATAATATTGTCCTCCTGTATCACTGTTGCAGTATTCTTCATTAAAGGGATCCCCTGCTATGGGTAGCCCAACGTCCAGCTAATATACCAAAGCCTTAGGATTTTATAGATCCCATACATCACATGTATGCTCCCTGCTCATGGCATAGGTCATAAAGGTGACGTATGGATGTATATACTTCAGAATTTCTTTGACGCCAGTCCAAGTGCCATCTTTGATCATCAGCCTGAATGCTCCTTTATTTGTACTGGTTGCCAAGCTATTATCTCTCTTTGTTTCTTTTGGTTTGCAAGTTTTCACATCATCCAGAAAGGGAAACTGTCAGTGTGGGAGACAGACTCCCCATAAGGACCTTCATGAGCAGTGTCTGTTTTGCTTGGGTGCTTCTCATGACCACAAAATTGCTCGATTTGTTAAGACCCGTCATAGTCGGCTCTCCTCCTTGTCTGTCTACCTGGAGATCCAGTGTTGTTGGCACAGGGTGCTATGGTGGAATTATCCCATCCCGAAGGTTGGCCATCTCCCAAGAAGACCAAAAAAGTTAGGATGGATGTGGCTGTTTACTGCCTCCCTCGGACGTCTCTCCAAAGGCTGGTGAAAGCTCAGAGGATTGGTTGGTTGTTCCGTCAGATTCCTCTGGTGCGACCACGTTGGAGGCTGGCATGGATCTGGCTTCTTGCATATCCTCACAGGATCGGGAGGCATCTGTTGTGGATGTTGAAGGGGAACCTCAGCTGCTGCTGTCTGAGGGACCAAGGGGTATTCTGCAGATTCTTGTTCGGGAGAAGATTTCCACCACAATGATTGTCAGCAGCATTCCGAACTTCTTAAGGGCTTTAGGGCTGATGTCACTTAAATGAAGAAGTAGAAAACTAAACACATCTCCAATGCTCTCAAAGATCCCAGTGTGAATGGCAGGATTTTCCACAGAGGTTTTTAAATGCATTCATTGTTTTGAAGCCTCCCCACTGACTTTCTTTCCCTGTCCTCCTTGGTCCTCTACTCCACTTAAGAGGCCTAGGGAGCAGGACTCTTCTGATGATGAATCTGACTCAGGGGAAGAGTCCTTGGCATACTCCTCTCAGATTTCTTCTTCATTAGACTTTGGTTCTGAAGAGGAAGATTCCATTAGCCTATATTCTTCTTTTGAGGAACTCTCTTTTGGGGATACTATCTCTTGTATGATGGAATTTTTTAAATGGGGCTGTTCTTAGGTTTTTGACATCCAGAAAAGGTATTATGAACTCCTCCAGATGGAGTCCCCTAAACCTCTGCTGTTCCTCTAGTTCTGGCTGCCCTGTTGGATGTTTTTTCAGCAGCATCTCTGGCTCCTGATTAATAGCCTCCAGCCCCTAAAAAACCTGATGGGTTTTGTAACTTGCCTGATGAATGTAAGTTTCTCTATAAATGTCCCTCTGCTGACCCCTCTATTATGTCTTCCGCTTCTGACAAACTTTCTAAGCTTTTGCGTTCTACTAAATTGCTCCCTTCTGATAAGGACATTAGGGCCATGGAACCGCTGAGTAAAAAGGTGTACACTGCTGTTACCCTGGCATTTTGTACTATTAATTATCAGACCCGTATGACCAGGTATGTCTTAGCGCTTCTTTCTCAGGCCTTTTAGGTTGTCTCTGACATTCCTGATTCTGAAAGGAAAGTTTTGGCCCCCTCTTTGTTGGGTTCCTCTTCCCAAGTGGCTCACCCTTCTGTTAAATGTAGTTATGATACAGCTGATGCTTCTTGTAGAGCTGCTGCTTTTGGTTGTGTTGAGGTGCTATTCTTGGCTTCACCGCCAGTCTTTGCCTGCTAATATTAAGGCTAAATTGTTGGATGCTGGCCTTGATGATAAAAATCTCTTTGGTTCTGCAGCTTCTGATCTTTTTTTTAAGTCCCTGCAAGACAAGGGCAAGGCCTTGCAGGAATTGAAGAATATTTTTGTTTTTTCCTATTCCTAAATTTCAGAAGAATTATCCCTCTAAGCCTGCTTTTTGTTTGTAGACTGTCTTGCCCTCCTTCCAAAGGTAAAAAATGTTCTAGATGAGCTCCTACTGCTACCTACTCACATTCTTACTAATTGAAAACCTCCTTTTCCAGACACGCCAGGTCCTCACTATCTGCCTACCTCTATCCTGAGTCAGGTCTGTTTATGTCTTTGTCTTTCCCTTTTCCTTCCCACTTAGTTAAGGATCACTTAGGATTCTTGGGTTCTGTTGATCATCCGTCTAGATTACTTCATGGTGTGAAAATCCCTTCCTCCTTTTCTGGGCATTCCTGAACCTCCTCGGGAACAGCTGCTTTGCTTTCTTGAGGTACTTCAGGGTCTTTTGTATCAAGGTACAATTTAAATAGTTCCCACTCCCCAGGAGGGGAAGAGGTTTTGTTCCAGAATGTTTTTGGTTCCCAGGAAAGAAGGCACCTGGAGCTCCATTCTGGGTCATTCTCAGCTCAACACCTTTCTGAAGATCCCTTCCTTTCAGATGTTGTCTCAGACTGTTTCCTCTACTTCTTCCTCAGGCTTTCCTGGTCTCTGGATCTCAAAGATGCTTATTTTTACATCCCTCTTCATCCCCATCTCAGGAAACATTTGCATTTCTGTGTTTCTTCCTTGCATTTTCAGTTCTCTGCTTCACCCTTTGACTTCTCTACTGCCCCAAGGGTTTTCACCAAATGCCTCCTTCCTGTGATTACTTTTTGCAGGATGAGACAGATACAGATCTTTCCTTACTTGGACGACCTGCTGATTCAGGCTTCCTTCCCAGAGATCTTGCTTTAGGACCTTCACTATGTTATTTGCCTCTTGCAAAGCCTAGGGTTTCCAATAAATTTCCAGAAATCCTTCTTGACTCCTTCTCAGGATCAGGTTTTTCTCATTTTCAGGCTCCTAACCATTTATATGCACCGCACATGGCTATTGCTCTAATTGCCTTTTTTCATTTCCTACTTCATGTCTCAGTTATGGCCAGAGAATTTATGAGGGCTTTGGGATTCATGGCTTCCACCATTCCTATGCTACTTCTAGCCAGACTCCATATGAGAAAGTTACAGTGGTTCCTAAAGTCTGTCTGGCTCCAACCCTGTCATCTTCTAGACTTTTGAAGTCCCTCTTCTTCCATGCCTCCAGCTAGAACTTCAGTGATGGATTCATCAGCTGTCTTTAAACCTAGGGCTTCCTTTCCAGCCTGCAATCCCCTCTCAGGAACTTTTTTTGGATGCCTCAGACATGGGATACTTCTTTTGGCCCTGTTAATCAGGGGTCAGGCCACATCACCATCAAGGATATGAGAGCTCTCCTTCTGGCCCTTCAAGCTTTTTATACCCTTTTTCTTTCAGGGCTTCCCAAAATCTTTGCAAATAATACCACAGTGATGTGGTACATCAACAAGCAAGGGGGGGGGGGGTGAACACAGCCCTACCTTATGTGTAGACTAGCTCTTTAAGTTTGGGATCTAGCTGTCCAATATCAGGTGACACCTTAGGCTGTTTATATTCCTTCAGAGCAAAACATTGTGGCAGACTCTCTGAGCATGTCTGTAACACAGGCTCATGAATGGATGCTTCACAGATACGTGTTTTGGACATTGTCCAGCAGAGGGGTACCTTTTTGCCTCCCGAACAGGCAACTTCCTATTTTGTACACCAGAGTCCAGAGTCCTCTGGCCTGGAAGGTGGACACTCTCTCTCTCTTTCTTGGAAGGGGATGTTTCTGTACGCCTTCCCTCTCCTTCCTCTCGTACAAAGCGTCCTGCTCAAGATAAAGCAAGACTCCCCCAAAATCTTGTTACGACTCCCTTGTGACCCAGACATAACTGGTTCCCACTTCTTCTGCACCTAGCTAAGGGCAGTCACCACAGGTTACCTCACAGGGTAGACCTACTCACAAAAGACAAGGGGCATCTCATCCATTCTCACTAGGCCACTCTTCATCTGACACCATGGGTGACAGGGTTTTGATCCCTTTTAGACACCTTTTTTCTGAGAAAATGCTTTGGGTTCTGCAGGAGGCCAGGAAACCCACTACCAGGAAATCTAATATATCCAAATGAAAGGAATTTTCTCTCTCCTGCCTTGCTTGTAACCAAGATCTAATTTCTGTGGAGATTCCTCTCGTTCTGTCTTATTTGTGTGAATTGCTCCATGCTGGGTTGGCATATTCTTCAGTTAAAACTCACCTCCTTTGGCCTCTGGCTTTGAGGTCAAACAATTTATTAAAGGCATCCTTCACATTAGACCTCCCAGGAAACCTATTCCTCCTTCCTGGGACCTTAATTTTTCTCTTGAAAACTTGACATGAGCTGCTTTTGAGTCTGCAGCTTCAGCTTCCTTGCAGCATTTTTTAAACAAGAAACATCTTTAGGAAAAAAAAAAGGAAAAAGGGGGAGATTGGTGAGAGAGGAAGGGTCTGGTTAAGAGTGTGTGAAAAAAGAAAAATCAGTGTGCTTTTTCCCATGCTTGTGACTGGGTAAAACCCTAGGTGTTATCCAGTAACAAGTTTATTACAAAGTCTGTAAATGAAAAATAATATTGAGTATTGTAAAGCTTTTTTTCTGATAAACAAGGTACCCTTAGCAGTTTTGTGTCTGGTTTGCATGTCACTAGAAGACAATTTGATAAAGAGAAATGGCTTGGAGAAAGTGCTTACTGAAATCATTCAAGTGTTTTCTCAACTGGGAAAGCTTTAAAGACATACAAAATCAAGTAGCACTCACTAGCAGCACAGGATGTACCATGCTTCTTAACATGACTAACCTTTATTTTTGGTTAACTTTAGCCTGTCTGTGTAGCTATTAGCTTAGAACTTGTGTTCTTATTAGGAAGCAAAAACTTCAATATTTGAAGATGTACATAGTTTTGTGTGTTATTAAGTTAATAGGTTTTAGGAGGGTTTTTTTGGGTGGGGGTGTTCTCTTTGAGGGCTTAAGAAAAGTTATGTAAGATGTGGCATAAGTACAAGTGGATATGACAAAAAACAACTGTATAAAAACCAGCCTGCCGAACAGTGTATATACATGTGACATAAAAGTTGGAACTAGACATTTAACAAAAAAGCAGTTCTACATAAAAGGTGGTAATAATAACTATATAAGAAAATGATACTTTCTGTAATGTCTTTCAATCTGAATGGTCTTACAGATAAACATAAAAAAGAGTAGTGAATTATATTAAAAAATGTGGAGTGCAAATAGCTGTGCTACAGGAGACACACTTGGAAAGAACTGAACATGTGAATTTGATAAAGAAATGTTTTGAGAATGGTTATTCAGCGGAATATGTGGGGCAGAGGAAAAGAGAAGTACTTATATTAATTGCAAGAGGAGCGCAAATAGTGATAGAAGCGGAAAATATAATGGAAGATACATAGTACTAAGGGTCTACTGGCTAGGGAGGAGGATTACACTGGTATGCATTTACATCCCCCCCCAAAAAAAAACTGCTATAATTGAGCTTAAGAAAATTCTGGGAGAAATAATCTGCTTTCAGCAAGGAATATTACTTATAGGTAGAGACTGGAATTTGGTTTGCAACAGTGAAGATGTGTCTGGGGACCTAGAAGGGAAAATATAACAAAGGAAGGTAGATTGTTGAAGAAATGTATGCAAATGTTTGCATGGAAGATGTGAATTCAGTACTAGGAGTTCGGAGTGAATTTACATATTACTCAACTGAGATACAAAAACTGGGCTAGTCTAGATGGATTTTGTATCTCACAGGAACATGTGCAGTTAATTGAAGGTCTTGAAACACATCCAATAACTATTTCAGATCATGCGCCAATAATAACTAAAATAAAAACAGAAGGTAATGAAATAAAAATGAGACACTGGTGCTTTACCAACTATCTGTTGAAAAGAGAGGAATTTAAGGAATGGGTTTTTGGAATTAATTCAGGAGCTACTAGAGAAGATAGAATTTTCTTCTGAAAACATAGCTAGGGAGTGGGATAAAGTGGAGTTTAAAACTAGGGTGGAAATAAAAGAAAGGGTGATATGGAAAAATAGTAATGAGAATTATTTAGAGGGATTGGCAAATGTTATAGTATTGCAAAATTAGGGGAATCTCTCAGAACAATAAAAGGAGCAACTGCAGAATGCTAAACAGAAAATAAGGGATTACTTCGATAATATGCACGAGTTTAGAAAGATTGCTGTTGAGCAACTTTTTTGATAATAATTCTAGAGCACAAAAACTTTTAACACAACTCAGGCAACAGGAAGTGGAAAGAGCTGTCACCAAGCTTAGGGAGCCTATAACAAGGAAGATAACAAGAGTCACTGTAGAAGTATTGGAAATTTTATGAAAGTTTGTATAAAGCAGAGAAATATAGAAATCAAGAAAAAGTACAAATGGAAATGTTTATGGAAGAATTAAATATGCCCAGGTTAGAGGCAGATGAGGCTCAATTACTAACAGGATAGGAAGGGATGAGAAAAAAATGGCCATGAATAACCAATCTACAGGAAAGTCCCCAGGAATAGATGTTATTCCTGTGGAAGTTTGGAAGTTGGGGGAAAAACTGGTAAAGATCTGGAAGGTTTTGGTTAACAGTATTTTAAGAGAAAGAAAGTACCAGCATTCTGGAAGAAGGCGGTGATAACGGGACTACCTAAAGAGGGTAAAGATCCATCGGATCCAGCTTCATACAGGCCCATTTCAATACTAAACCATGATTATATTTATGTCTGTAATGGCTAAAAGAATGGCAAAAGTGATACAAAAATTGATAGATATGGATTAGTGTGGTTTTGTGGAAGGGGGGGGGCAAGCATTTGTCAATATTAACAGAACACTGATGATCCATAGGGAAGCAGAATGTAAAAAAAATGCCACTTTTATTGGTGGGTCTTAATGCAGAGAAAGCATTTGACAGAGTAGACTGGGAATTCATGAGCAGGGCAATGGAAGCATTTGCTCTCCCTGATACAATTAGAAGGTTGATTAGAAGAGTGTATGAGGGATCTGAGGCACTGTTTAAGGTGAGTGGGGGTCCTCTTCGATAATTTCTGCTTGAGTAGAGGAACCAGGCAGGGTTGTCCACTTTCCCCTTTGTTGTTTGTATTATGTTTAGAACCATTGGCGAAGAAAATAAGGGATTCAGAAATTCAAGAATTCCTTTCTTCCTTTTCACTCTATTATAATTACTCTTATTCTACTAGCATGATCTACCACTAATAGTAGTTTCACTTTAACTGTACATAATCATTTGTATATATCCACTAAATGTAAACAACCATTTTTTATGTGAATTACTGTTGCTGTACTTATTGAGTCTGAAACCACTATCTTGTGTGTATTTGCTTCTCACCTGCCTGTATTTTCTTTTCTATTGTATGCATTTGTTACTCTTCGAGCTTTTCTCCTCAGGCCTCTGCTGAAAAAGACCTGTGTCCAGTCGGACTTTCCCAGTAAACAAATGTAATGTAAAATAAAATAAAGGATATAATTGGTTATTCCAGTTGGACTTTCCCAGTAAACAAATGTAAAATAAAATAAAGGATATAATTGGTATGGTAGTCCGGAAAAGCTGGCTCTATTTGCAAATGATAATATTTTATACATGACAAAACAAGAAAGGGGCATTACAGTGTTGTGGAATATTTTTAAGACAGTTTCATATCTTCACGGGATACAAAATTAGTGCAGTTAAAATGAAGGCAATAGCAGTAAATTATGTACTCGCACACAAATTGGTCCAACAATATACATATTTATGGGGACTTGATAAAATGAAGTATTTAAGAGGATGGGTTAGAAATGACTGTTGTGGCAGCTAAGGATATGTGGGAAGAGACTAAACAGAAGATAATACAAAAATTGAGAAACTGGAAGCTTTGTTATATGGATATGGATACAAACCATTAAAATGTTTTTAGTCCATTTAGTCTTGTACACAGGTCACACATATTTTTATCAACACACTGGTGATTGCCAGTTTTGAGCATACTTCATTAAGGAATGGTGCTTACGTTCATTATATTGCAGTACCTTAAAAGTAGTTTCAGCTGTGGAATGAATGATTTTACATTCCTAAGGTGAATTTTCTGTCAGTAAAGACTGACAAGGAAAATTTACATCTTTTCAAGAGTACCCTGGGATCATTGAGTTAAGTGACTTCTTCAGGATAAAACAGTAAACCGATGTTGATTGAGGATTTCAAACCCAGGACTCTAAAATAAATCTTTTCAGCAGATATTAACCTTAACTGTTCATGCTGTTCTTCCAGATTTATCAGGAATATTTCTTTTTAACTTTACTAATCTTAAATATCTAGGGAACACATTTTCAACATCCCATCTGTGGGACATCATGTTACAAACTGTTGCACTGTCTTTGCATCATCCTGTCGTGAAAAATGTTTTCATGGGCTGCTATTGAAGTTGTGAGGACCACAGTTGAGATTCTTAGAGGAATGACACTAAAGAATAAATAATATAATATATACGTTAAGTGTGAAGTTGTGGTACCCCAGGGTGTACTCTTGAAGTAGAACAGTACTGGAGTTAAAATAAGTAGCAGGGGTACTGGAAGAGCAGCTTACTACACCAGGACGATGCAGGGGTACTCCCCTTCTGTAAAAATGCTTTATGTTATTACTGTGGGTTTACCAATTCTCTAGACTACCTTGCCAGTCTGTAGTTTATTTTTTGTACTTGAAGGAGTTGCAGTTAATGAGTCTTTGCTTGATTGTGACCCAGGTGACTGGGTTTCGATTAGCAGCTCTGGCATTAGAGGAGCCAGAGAGGAAGGGGTAGGACTGAAGGGGCATGGTCCACTAATCTCTACCAGAGGAGTAGGAGGGGATTGCATAAACTTGGGGGAACACTGGGTGGTGTGATTTTCCTGGTGAAGATGGGGGGGGGGTCATTACTCAAACCATGCAGGGAGGGCAGTGCTGCTTGGAGGGAATGCCTCTAGCAGAAGTGATGGGATAGTTTCCTCTTTCAGTCCTTTCTATGCAACTTTCTGTCTTTCTCTCTCTCTCTCTCTCTCTCGTTGTCAGGTGCAGGCTGTTAGGGCTGGGGAAGCTAAAGCAGAAAAAATCTTGAACCACCACTGACAGCAGTCTGAATGATGGTCCTTCTGAGTCGACCTTTGCCCCAGTGATGGGGAATGAATGGGCTAGTTCACTGAGTTGGTGTCTGATGATTGACAGGCAACGAGGACAATGAGAAGAAAAATTGCAGAGTATTTGTAATGGAATAGTTATCATGGTTTATCATCAGTATGAGTAGCAGATAATGTACACTGGGTTATGTAGATGCCCTAAGACACTGGCATATAACAGAACATTTCTAGCCCTTGGGCATTTATAATTGGGAAAATTGAGGCATGAATGGCTAGGCTTAAAAAGGTTCTAGGGCTGTTAGCCTAGTAACAACCTCCTATGATCAGGCTGTTCCTTAAGATGAATTTTGTACAAAATAACTACAGCTGTCTAACTTGCGTATATACATTTACTTTCATTAATACATGGCTTATAACATTAGCAATTTTGGTATCTTGATACTTTTCTTTAAAAATAGATAACATTATGAATGCAGCAACATTCATATTTAAAATCCAGAAAGAAATGGGATTTTTTAAAAACTACCTCGAAAGCATTTGTGTTCTTTGGTGGAAGGATTATTTTGTGTTGTAATACCATATTAAGTAAGTTATTCTGTTACCTAAACTAATTAATTTTAGGTGCTTTTTGCCCCTGTAGTTGCCAACCATCAAGTTTCCTCAGTGGTTTTTGAAATCTTTCATTCATTCCCCTGTACGGGTTGTTTTCAATATGGAGGCAGGAGCCATCCAGAGGGGCCATCATTCAGACAAGTTTGTGCTAGTACCTGTGGTCCTGCCATCCATTTCCGCACTGCAGAGATTGGTGCTGTTCAGCTTGACCAGGTTAATCTGTCCCCCCCCCCCTCTCAAGACCCGACTGAGACTGATTGGAGACCATATCTGTCTGTTCCGAGCTATGATTAGTTTGCCCTCATCCCATCAGACAGATAAGAGCAGCTTATTTCACAGACTGTAACCTGAAAGCATCTTTACCTTTTGAATCCCCCCAAAATGTAGATGTTAAGTTGTCTATCTCGCCTTCATTCTTGCTGGATGGGTTCGGAGCCGACCTCGGCTCCGACTCGGCCACTCTAAAAGCTCGAGAGTTGGTTCCACCGGCTCGAGGCTCCCCTTATATCCCACAATGCTAGGCGGTATTACCTCAGATCTCGTTTGCCGCTACAGCTATCGAGACGTGTTGCTTCACCGGCTTCAGGTTAGTGTAGGAACTAGTTTAAAAAGTTGATTAGAAACCCTTTAATTTAGTTTTCCATACAGTTTCCCCTTACCTTAAAGGTCTTTTATCCCTTTAATCTAGTTTTCTTTATTTTTTTACCTTAAGAACTTATAGTTCTTCCCTTAGGCCTTCGGGCCCTCCCATTCCCTTGGAGTGTGTGTGTTTTCTGTAGGGACTTATAACAGTAAACAGCTAATTACTTAGTTTAAGTTTCTGTTTTTGGTTTATAGTGTAATCGGTGTGTTTGTGTTTGTGTGTGGTTACACCTGTTCCTTGATATGTCCAAGGATTCGAAGGTCTCAGGCTTCAAGAAGTGTGACTCGTGCTGTCAGAAAATGTCTCTGACAGACGGTCACACTTCTTGTGTGTACTGCCTGGGACCTTTACACCTGCAGGACTCTTGTGCTGTATGCCATAGCTTCAGCCCTAGAGTCCTGCAGGAAAGAAAGAACAAGCTCATCTTAAGGGGCTTGCTTAAGCCTGAGGGTCCCCCTACTGCTACTTCGGGTAAACCCTCTAAGGCTCCTAGGTCCTCGACTCCAGCTACTGAGTCGACGCCTAAGGCTTCGAAGCCTACTACTACATCGGCTCCGGCTGGAGCCGATGAGACTCGAACTGCTACTTCTGTGGTTCCCTCGGCTCCGGCTGGAGCCGAGGCATTGGAAATTTCTGAGTCGGCTCCGATCAGACAATCGGAACCGACATCTAGAAAGAGGTCCAGGTCGCCGTCCCTTGGCTCCGTTCATTCGGCTCCAGCATCTCCCTTGCTGTCTGAACGGAGCCATAGATCTCACTCCTCTAGATCATCGAGGCTTTCGGATCATGACCTTCAGAGGGTAGTGAGTCGACTTCTTAAGTCCGAGGCACTGGCCCAAATGCTTCAGAGCCCGACTCATCAGTCGATGCTTAACCCTATCCCTCAAAATGTTCCTCCTCCGACTCCTTTGAGCTCGGAGCCGGGCGTTGAACCGAGACTGTGGTAGCGTCGGAACCGATACAATTGTCTTCGGTTCTGTCTGCTCCGATTTCTTCCTTGGAAGAATCTCGGCGCCGGACTTCCCTCGTCGGCTCCGAGGGGGTGAGTGGCATCGGACCCTTGTCCGACCCCGCTCTCCCTCTCGGCGCTTCGGCGCTGGTGAGTTCGGCTCCGACATCGGCCTCGGAGCCATCGCTGTCGGTGCCGAGGGAGGTTTTCAGCTTTTCGGAGCGGAGACCTTTGGCTCTGCCTGACAGGAGTGCCTTCGAGGTCATGCGGAGTGTGTTGGAACCCGGTTCAACTCCGCAGTTGGCTCCGTCCGTCCCTCCCTCTTCGGTGCCTCAGGTTATGTCTGCTCACTCCCTCATCCCAGACCGCAGAGAGCCAGCTCCTCAAGAATCCCCTGTGGGGATCTCATCCTCTTCCGAGGCCTCTCCTGAATTGGCAGGGGAGCCCTCTAGGAAGAGAAAGTGCAAGAGGAAGCACATAAACTCACCTGAGTCTGTCACCTCTGACACGGATTTAGAGGATTCCGAGGGTTCCCCCCGTTCCCCTTCTGAAGATGTCTCCTTTGCAGACATTCTAGAGATCCTGAAACAGAGGGGAAATTGGCCAGCCCTTAACCCTTCGGAGGATGCATCTGTGTATCTTGAGGCGTTTGGCTCTCGCCCTTCCACCTCCTGGGTGTCCCCCTTGACCCCCTCATGCAGGCGGTAGCTAAAGGCTTGGACGGCTCCTGACTCTGTGGACCCCACCCCAGGAGACCTTCAAAGTTTATCACAGCACCAGCAGATAAGCAATTTCTGACTAAGGGAGTTTCTGTGGATGCTATGGTGGTAGCTGCCGCCACTAAGAAGGAGCTAGCTGATCCTTCGGTGCCTGTCCATCCTCCTAACAAGGAATCTAGGTCTATGGACAGGTAGGGGAAGCGGATGTTTTCGCCAGCGACCTTTGCTATGCGTTCGCTGAACTACCTCTGTCATTTCACTCGTCTTCAAAGAGACTTGATCAAGGAAGCGAGTGAGATGTTAAAGGATCCTACAGCTGCGGGTTTTAAGGATAAGATGAACGCTCAGCTGGCTACCCTGAATTCTATAGCTAACTCCTCCATGCGCCTCCTCTCATATGCGGCTGATGGAGCGAGCAGAGCCGCAGGGACAGGTGTGGCCTTACGCCGGCATGCCTGGATGCGGCTATGTAATTTTGCGGACCCCTTTAAAACGTCTTTCACTAATTCCCCGTTTGATGGATCATCCCTCTTTGGTCCTCAAGTGAAAGAAACCTTGACGAGGTGCGAGACGGATGGCAAAACTCTTTCTGCCGTCGGAGTCCGTTTTTCTACTCCTTCTAGGCCTTACCCCAAAGGCCAGAAAAGTGGGAAAATGTGGTTCCGCAAACAATCTCAAGGGACTTTGCCTGACGCACAGAGTCGGTTCCCCTCCAGAGGCAGAGGAGGGAACAACAATGGTAGACGTCGTCCTAGGGGCAGGGGGGGTCCGCAGAACCAGGGCAATCGAGAAACCTTTTCCGATAAGCCCTTCCAGCATCCCTGAGGTGTTGCCCGACTGTCCACCTTCGGAGGCAGTCGGGGGAAGATTGTCACTGTACCCAGAAGCCTGGCGATCCCTAACTCAAGACAAATGGGTACAGTCCATCATTTCCGAAGGCTATTCCATTCCATTCTTTCGTATTCCAAATCAATCAAAAAAAATCCCTTCCAGATGTTCCACCCGCTCAAAGGGATCAAGCAGCGTTGGAAATTTCAAAGTTGCTTGCAAAAAGAGCCATTCAGCCAGTGCCAGCAGACCAGCAAGGATCCGGAATCTACTCCCAAGTTCTTTTTGGTTCCAAAGAAAACAGGGGACTGGAGACCCATTTTGGATCTCAGTATCTTGAACAAGTCGGTCAAGAAAACAAGATTTCGGATGGTCACGCTACAATCCATCCTACCCCTATTGGGAAAGGAAAACTGGATGTGCTCTATAGACCTCCAGGATGCGTACTATCATATAAAAATGAACAGACGCTCCAGGAGATTCCTCCGCTTCAGGCTGGGAACCAGTCACTTTCAATTCAGAGCCCTGCCCTTTGGACTCACCACTGCCTCCCTTCTCTTCCACAGCAACAGAGTCAAAGTCAGATTAGTTCTGAAAGTACTAGGGATTATGGCGGCTGCTATCCCTCTACTTCTATTAGCCAGATTTCACATGAGAATCCTTCAATGGATGCTCTTCACACAGTGGTCGTACCAACAACTTCCGATGTCCCACACCATTATGATTATGCAAGCATGCAAGAATCATCTTCTTTGGTGGATTTCTTCCCCCCAGCTCTTCCTGGGAAGACCCTTTGTTCCTCCCCCTCCGGTTGCTACTCTGACAATGGACGCCTCCCTGATCGGGTGGGGGGGGGCATTATCAGGGCAGAACAGTCCAGGGCATATGGCAACCAGACGAACGCCACTTGCATATAAATGTTCTATAGATGAGAGCAGTGCTTTTAGCGTTGCAAGCCCTTCAAGACTCTCTTCCCTTGGGAACGATAGCAATCCAGACGGACAACATGTCTGTAGTGTGGTATATCAACAAACAAGGCGGAACCAGGTCCTATCCCCTGTGTCGAGAAGCACTCAGACTGTGGCAATGGGCGATTTCTTCTCAGCGGTTTCTGATTGCAACGCACATCCCCGGGAAGTCCAATCTTATCGCGGACAAGTTGAGCAGAGCTATCCTCATGCCTCACGAGTGGTCTCTGAAAGATTCTATTTTGGAGAAAATTTTTCTCAAGTGGGGTCGGCCTTGCTGCGACCTTTTTGCTACTCCCCAAAACAGCAAGTGCAGAGATTACTTCACCCTATTCCCGTTACCAGGCCAGCCCAGCAGAGACGCTGTAGTCCAAGTTTGGCCCCAGGGACTTCTGTATGCATTTCCTCCCTTCCCACTAATCTCTCAAGTGATACAGAAAGCTATCGCTCAGAAGGCCTCATTGATCCTCATTGCTCCTTACTGGCCTCGACAGGTTTGGTTCCCCTTTCTACATCAATTTCTGTTGGAGCAACCTTGGCATCTGGACCTAGTTCCAGATCTTTTGATCCATCAGTCGGGTCAGTTACATCGCTCCCTCCCCTCTCTGAACCTCACTGCTTGGTTCCTCCAGTTCCAACCTTAGCCAGGCTTCCTCAAATATCTCACTCTGTTCGAGATATTTTGATAGCTTCCCATAAATCTTCCACTCGGAAGATTTATCTGAGTAAATGGAAACGTTTCGCCTATTGGGCTCAAGGAAGGGACTTAGATCCTTTTACTGCTCCCATCCAAACAGTTTTGGATTTTCTAGCTGAACTTTTTCATGCAGGTTCATCTCCTTCTACTCTTAAAGTTCAATTGGCAGCTATATCAAACTTTCATGTGGGCATCTCAGATTATGCCATCATGTCCCACAAGCTTTGCAAAGCGTTCTTGAAGGGAGTTTTTCTCCTTAAGCCTCCGGTAAGAACTCCTCCTCCTTCTTGGGACCTTAATTTAGTTCTCACATCTTTGATTCTTCCCCCTTTTGAACCTGCAGCTTCTTGTTCAATGAAATTGCTATCCTGGAAGACTCTCTTTCTGGTAGCCATTACTTCAGCTAGAAGGGTCTCAGAACTTCATGCACTCAGCAGTCGACCACCCTATCTGTTGTTTCATAAGGATAGGGTATCCTTACAGACCAATCCATCCTTCTTACCTAAAGTAGCCTCTGTGGCAAATCTAAATCAAGACATAGACCTCCCTGTGTTTTTTCCTAACTTTTCTAACAGGTCTGAACAAAAATTGCATTGGCTAGATGTTCATCGTCAATTGAGATATTATTTGGACAGGACCAAACAGATCAGAAAAACTGACCAGTTGTTTGTTTCTTATGCAGAAGGTAGAGAGGGCCTTGCAGTTTCTAAGGTATCACTCTCCAGATGGCTAACCTCCCTGATTTCCTTTGTGTATGAAATTAGACACCAAAAGTTGCCTAACAGACCTAAGGCTCATTCGACTAGGGCTTTGGCTACCTCTTTAGCTTTCCAAGACAGGCTGCCTATTGATACCATTTGTGTAGCAGCTACATGGGCTACTCCTCACACTTTCATTTCTCATTATAAGTTGGATCTAGCTTCTAGACATAGAGCTAATTTTGGTTCCACTGTTCTCAAGAGTCTGTTCCGATAGGCCACCCGGGACAAGGTGCTAGGGACGCGGTCCCATCCAGCAAGAATGAAGGCGAGATAGACAACTTAACATATAGAAGTTATGTTCTTACCATAACGTTCCATGTTAGTTGTCTTCTTCTCGCCTTCTTTCTTGGCCCCACCTCCTTCCCCCTAGCCTGGACAGACCTAGAGGAGTTTGATTGTGACCTCTCTTTCTTCCACCTCTATTGTATATATGTATATGCTATACTTTGCATATATTCCTTCATCAGGTTTCAGGTCACCTTCTTCCTTTGCTTTTATAGAGGTGGTGTTCCCTTTTCCAGTAGTTCTGGATTTATTATTGGCTGGGCCTAGCTTACAAACGAGATCTGAGGTAATACCGCCTAGCATTGTGGGATATAAGGGGAGCCTCGAGCCGGTGGAACCAACTCTCGAGCTTTTAGAGTGGCCGAGTTGGAGCCGAGGTCGGCTCTGAACCCATCCAGCAAGAAAGAAGGCGAGAAGAAGACAACTAACATGGAACGTTATGGTAAGAACATAACTTCTATTTATCCTCCAGGAGGGTCCAACACAGACAAATACTGGTGTCAGAATCATGGCCTAAAACTCAGTGCAAAAAATGCATAATTATACCCTTTGGGAGAATGACTACCCCTGCAAATTACAACATTGATAACACTCCCCTAAGAGTAGACCCAGTGGTAAGAGACTGGGTAACTCAGACTTGTAAGTAAGAACATGGCCTCCAGATCTAAGGAGATCATAGTCCCATTATACTCAGCCGTCATTAGACCAAAAATTGAGTACAGTGCTCCATTCAGCATGTACTTGACCAGGCATATGCAATAATTGGAGCTGCCACAAAGGTTCCTCTCTAGAAGAATATGGGGTGTAAATAAAGTATCCTATGCAGACCACCTCAAAGTCCTGCAACTGTACTTGGTCTCCTACAGACTACTTAGAGGCGATCTATGCCTAACCTACAAGGCATGCTCCAGTTCAGCCCTGATGGAGCTGCTACACCTTCACAAAACAAACAGTAATATAATTTACCCAATCTAAGGACCTAAACCTCGTCTGTGAGATAAACAAAACATGTTGGAGGGATATGTATGTGTCCCAGAGGTTACCCTTTCTCTGGAACAGACTCTCCATTCATGTGAAACAGAGCTCTCTCTAAGCCTATTCAAATGCAGTTTAGACCAATGGATGGGAAATTGCAAATTCACCCCGGCTTGTCACCTGTGTCCCTTGTGGATAGGTGCAGTTTGTAGATGCTCTAAGTCACAGCCATATACCAATGCTGTTCTAACCCATGGGCATGGGTAATTGGGAAATTAACATGTATGACTGGGCTGAAAAAGGCTGTTGGGCGGTTAGCCTAGTAACCTTCTATGATCCTATGACCTGTATGTCCCCAGCTGGCAGGCACCTTATTCATTCAGCAGCTGACCTCATTCTAAACACAGCTGCATAGCTCTCAACCTCTTGGCACAAAAAAATCTGGACAAAGCCAAATTAATGGGGGGATAAGCCCCAAAAATAGGGAAACAATTGAAATATAGCTCTTATAAACTTGGACAGTTGCTAGAATAACAGGTCTTGTGTTACCATGCATTTTCTAAAAGATTTGAAGTCTGAAACTTAAATGCTTGTCATTATATAGCAAATTTAGTCCTTTCTGATTTACCAGAAAAGTCAAGAAAGACCACAAATATTACAAGGAAAAAAACAAAAATATGAGGTAAAAATCTGGGCATTCTGCAAAAATCTGAACAGTTGAGAGGTATGACCACAGGTTATGGAGGTGTTTTTGTATGACTTTAACCTCACATTAACCTGTCCTTGGTGGCTGGTGTATGCATTGCATAATCGTGGAACATCCAGCACCCTCCCCTAACTTTTTCTTGCTCCCACAAATATCCCTGTGAGAGCTCTTCTTGCTGGCTTTGGATATCAGAGCTACAAATACCCAGTCAGTGGCTTTTGTGCAGTTGTCACTTGCACTGTAGTAGTGGCCAATTGACAACCACCTCCCCCTCCCCCTGAATGGGCATGCTGATATTTGCCACCCAGTTGCATCCACCCTGCCAGGCTCTTCTGCCACCCAAGCTCATATTCTACATATCTGGACTGTAGACAGGGCTTTTATGCCATCAAGCCAGACCATGAACTAGTTAATTGGAATCTTTATTTATTTACCCTTTGTTGACTGGGTGAGATATGGGATGTTCTTACTACTTCGAAAGCATCATTAGTGGAAGGATTATTTTGTGTTGTAAAACCATACTAAGTAAATTATTCTTTTGCCTAAACTAACTAATTTTTTGCCATGTGCTTGCCAACCATCATGTTTTCCCAGTGAATATTGAGATCATTCATTCATTTCCCTGTACAAGTTGTCTCCAGTTTGGAGGCAAGAGCCATCCAGCAAGGGCCATCATATACTGTAGGCAGGTGTGTGCAAGTGGATGGCAGGAGCAAAACTGTCATTTTAAACCTTATCCCATATAAAGACTACAGTTACTCATTTTATAAGCACAGTAAGGTATTTGTGATAATATGTGGTATAAATATTACCACATACTTAGGGGTAGTAAGGTACTTGGCCTTCAGGATCTTGTTTGACGACAACACCTGGTATGTAGTAATATGATAATATGCACACTTCATTGTGCCTAATTGTTTCCATACATGCAAAAAAGAAAGCAAATGTGTACAGGGGTATATACACACACACACACACACACGCACACACACTCGTACTTCCTGCACTGGTGCATTCATATGTGACATGTAAGTTTTGAATAATTACAGTAGAGATCTTGAATCACTCCTCCCACAGAAGACAAATACAAATAATGATTTATGAGATTTTTGAGGAAAAGTCTCAAAACAGCTAGCATTGTAGCCATGTGGTCCTGGAGTTTTATTTGATTTAATTTTGAGATAGTTGATGTAACTTAACTTATAAACAAGGTCTGTTCTAGCAAGGTACGTTGGGCTATATCAAGAGTTTTAAACTCTCCTAGTTCATGAAAACCATCAGTAGAATCCTCCATGCCTAAGTGTTCAGAAGGGAAATAAATACCATTATGTATAAATTCATTCAGAGAGTTCTGAGCAGAAGAGTAGTAGATACTTTTAAAAACAATAATTGAGAACGAATTGTTAGCACAACTACCTTTTTAATCTAGCTAAATAATAATAAGTCTAAGCCTGCTTGGAATACTTATCAAACAAACTGAGCAACAAATAAAATAAAATGGGGCTTTAAAATAACATCCAGTTTATTTCTTAATGCCACCATCTCAGCAGCTGTATTTTAAGAATAAGAATTTATTTGAAGACTTGCCAGCTCTTTGATGCTAGAGTTTAATGATATTGCTTCCAACGCTGCATTTTAAATAACTGACCCTTAATGGTAGATAAACTCAAAAATGAGATTTAAAACTGCCCAACTGATATCGGACATTATCAAGGAATGATCTATTCTGAAAGTAGAGCTTCTGATTATTATTAATTAAATCATTTACACCTGTGCCCTTTAAAAGACTGTGAGTAACCATCAAAAAAGATAAAAGTAGCTATTTGAGTTGAAAATTTTAAAAACAAACTGACAGCAGAGTGATCTGACAAGTATCACGAGTCATCTGAATTATACCATGAAATTATTTACAGCGAATGTTCAGGAACAGCACTTGCTTCATATTGCACAAAAAACAAACAAACAAAAAAAAAAAACAGGGAATAGGATATACTAGACGTTGTGTTCCTAAGGAAATGACTGTTGCTTAGGTTCATAGGTAAGTAGTAGGATAGCTGCTCTTGCTGGACATTTTAAGCTTAGCCAAATTCCCTTTTTTTGTACTCACAATAACCTGTCCTATTTGGTTATAGATTGGCCTTGCCCGTCCCATGGTCAGTAATTGTATATTACCCATAATGAGAGTAATTGGTATCATACCATAGATAATTTAAGGGGATCCATGCATATGATAAAGCATTTAGGAGCTGTCTCTGTCCATTAGTAGTACAGGGAGCAGTCCTGGGGTAAATTTTCTGTGTCCCATCCATAGATCTAAGTTGCACTTGAATATGGACAGGGATGAACTTTGTTTTGTGTAGATGGGGAGTTTGTTCCAGAACTGCGGTATCCTTTGCGAGATATATCTGTCCCTCCAAAGTATTCTGTTGATGTTACAGAGGAGGTTTAGATCCTTACAGTGAATATTTCTGATACCATATGACTTGCTGATATGCAGTAAAAACAGAAGTAATAGTCAAGAGGATGCCTTGTTTGCCAGATACAGGTCTGTTGTTAGCTATCTGTAGGATACCAAGTATAGTGACAGGGCTTTAAGTTGATCCATATAGAAAATGTTGTTTAAGGTTTGTATCCTTGTAGTAAGGTATGTCTGTGTGCGTTCCAGTTGCTGCATGTCTCTGGAATGATACATATCAAAAAGGGGAATTATATTCAATGACTAGCCTAATGAGGGCTGAGTGAAGGGGGACAATGACATCCTTAGATCTAGACACAATCCTTTTGTTTACAAGCTGTGCAATATAGAAGGACCTTCTTAAACAATAGACATGTTGGTCAAAAGTTAGACCTTGTCCACATAAGTTTCCAAATCCCAAACAACTGGGTCAACTCTTAGGGGCATGTTGTCAATGTGGTAGTTCCATGGGGTAGATGACTTCCAAAAGGATACAATAATTCATTTTTTGGTATTTAGTTTCAGTCCATGATTTTGGCACCAGTTATTTATTTGGGACAAACCTCCCTGCATGATGACTAAGTTATTTGGGGATTCAATGACTGCTTCTAGCTTGCAGTCATCTGCAAACTTAGTCAGCCAGAGCCCTTTGGTAGTGGCTTCTACTTCAGAGAAGTAGATGCCAGACAGGAGAGGTCCCAGCATAGTACCTTGGGGACTCCACTGATGACTGATCTCTTTGTGGACGTAACTTCCCTTATTTTGATTATCTTCATCCTATCTGTTAGCCATTTGGCCACCCAGAGGGAGACGTAAAGATTTATACCTGGTTTATTTAGCTTTTCTACTATGCTTGAGTGGGGAATTGTATCAAACACTGTGGCCAGGTCAAGGTATGTAGTATGTACCATTTTGCCTTCATCCATTGCTTTGGTGACCTTTTCAAAAAATCCACCAGGTTGAGTAAGTTTGACCTCCCCTTGACAAATCCAAACTGAGACTGGTCTAATGTGTGGAGGTTCACTATGTCTTGATTGATTTAATGATCAGTCTTTATATGGCTTTGCATATGAGGCTTGTCAGATTTAAGGGTGTGTAATTACCTAGGTCTTTTTAAGCCCCCCTTTATGTAGGGGAATGGCTGTAGCTGTTCTACATTTGATATGAAATTGAACAGTGTTGCTTGGGGTGTGGCTACATCATGCTTCATGCTATTTAAGATGCATCCAGAGATATTGTCAGGACTCAGTGGTCAATGTGCAGTGATCATGGGGTTAAAAGAATAAATTGCTATTAAATAATTCTACCAAACTGAAATCTAAACCAGTTTACAGAGGTTTGATAACAAATTATATGGAAGCAAAACAGTCACTATGTGAAGCTATTTGGAGTGATGTGTTCAATAAAAAAACCCGCAGAATTAATATGGCAAGTTTTGAAAGAGAAATTGTAACTGCAAAAAAAAATGTTTAACATAAGGATCTAGGCACACAAGGTCAGGAGGATATATTTTCATACAAACACAGTACCTGAATAAGGTGAGAGACAAAAAATATAATAAATGGAAAATAGGTTGAACTATTACTTAGAAAACTGAAGTAAACAAGTGGGACAAACAAATTAAACACAGTATAAGACAATCTATGCAGAAGAAGAATCTAAATGGGAACATTCAGATCTGCTCTGAGTTACAGCACAATGGCACTAAATATACAGAACCAACTGATATTGCCAACATCCTAGCAGATAGGTTCAGTGTTAACTTTACCCCCCTCTCACCCCCTAGAGGGCCCATCTCTATACCGGAAGAATGCAAAGTTCCTATAATCACAGCTGCACAGGTAAAAAACACACTCTCCAAAGCCAAGAACACAGCATCTATGGGACCTGACAATATCCCAGGCTGCATTCTGCATGAACTACAGAATGAACTGGCACCCTACCTAAGTACCATGTTCAATCATAGCCTCACCTCAGGCTTTGTACCCACTGAATGGCGCACCGCGACGGTTATCCCACTCCACAAAGGGGGAGCCACGACGGACCCCGGGAACTACCGCCCCATTAGCCTGATGAGCCTGGTCTGCAAGGCCATGGAACGTATCATCGTGGAACTCATAAACAAAGACATTGGTAATCTCCAAACTCTGGACCCTACCCAGTTTGGATTTGTAAAAGGCAGATCATGTCTCCTAAACCTGATTGACTTCTTTGAAGCAGTCACCCAAGCCATAGATGAGGGTAAAATGGTTCACACAGCTTATCTGGATCTCGCCAAGGCTTTCGACACCATCCCCCACTCTGGAATTATAGATAAGCTCACTAAACTAGGTATAAATCCCTATGTCACAAGATGGGTTGCCACCTGGCTCACGGACAGAACCCACACTGTGAAAGTAGCGGATTCCAAATCTGACATCAGACCAGTGACAAGTGAAGTACCACAGGGTTCAGTCCTGGGTCCTCTCCTGTTTGGTATCTACTTCTCTGAGGTGCAGGCCAACACGGAAGTTCTTTGGCTAACAAAGTTTGCAGATGACTACAAACTAGGAGCCATAATCGAAACTCCTAACGATGTGGACAAACTACAAAAGGGCCTCACTGATACAGATTCCTGGTGTCAAAGCCATGGCCTGAAGCTCAATGCCAAAAAGTGTATTGTCATCCCCTTTGGTAAAAACTCTGTACCCATGAACTACCACATAGCTGGTAGTCTACTTAATGCCGAAAATGTGATAAGCGACCTTGGGACAGAGGTGGACAGTAGTCTCTCCTTTGATAATCACATCGCCACAGTGGTCAGGAAATCCTTCTACTTGGCTCATCTCATCACAAAAGGATTCTCATCCAGAAAAAAAAGAGGTCATTGTTCCCCTCTACTCATCACTCATTAGACCCATTATAGAGTACAACGCCCCTTTTGGTATGTACCTCACAAGACATCTACAGCCACTGGAAAGACCACAGAAATACCTCACAAAGAGGATTACTGGCCTCAAACAGATGCCCTATGCAGACCGTCTCAAAAAACTACAGCTTTACTCCATCGCATATCGCCTACTCAGGGGTGATCTCTGCCTAACATACAAAGCTATGTCAAACCCAGAGCTGTTGGGCATGCTCCACTTAAAGAAATCCCAATCCCTCCAAGCTACACGCTCTAGGGACCTAAACCTTGTCACCACAATAAACAGAAAATGCTGGAGGGATAGATTCCTGTCCCAGAGACTTCCCATACTCTGGAACAGGCTACCTATCTATGTCAAACAGAGCTCCTCATTAGCACTCTTCAAGAAAAATCTTGATGATTGGATGGGAAATGGGAAATTCACCCCGGGGATCACTTCTGTGACTCTGCTCGATAGGGGCACAGGAAAATAATTTTCTTGGGTGGTGAAAGCCAGGGTACATTTTTTGGCTAGCCTTGTATGGGCCTTAGGGCTGATAGCCTAGTACCTACCTGTGAACCTATTACATAGGAACAAGAGGTCTACTAATTGTCTCTCTGAGAGAGTAGCCGATGCATCGAATAGGCTACCAAATTACATTAACACAAACACTAGTTTGAGTTCAATTGAATATTCTTTAACTGAGAGTAATTATTTAGATCTGAATATCAGAAAGGATGGAAAAGGTGGACTTACAACATCACTTTTTAGAAAGACATGCTGGAAGAATACATTGTTACAATACAACAGCATGCATCCTAGATTTACTTTTAGGAATATTGTCAAGGGGCAATATATGAGAATTAAGAGAATATGTCAGGAAAAAGATGAACGAAATAAAGAATTTAACAACTTATTATTCTACTTATCATTTCTGGGTCATATCCCCTATGTAAAAATAAAGGATACTTTTATGGAAGAAAAAACTGTAAATCAATGCACCCATCACATTTCATATAAACACTACTACCAACAATACGACACACGTAGAATAGCCTTTCAAACTAGCTATACGAGTGACAATAAACATATAGTAAATATCATAAATAAGAATTGGTATATTTTGACCACAGATGAAGAAATCAAATCACTGATAGGTATAAAACCAACTTTCACCTACAGAAATATGAAGAATCTAAAAAGGATACTATGTATAGAAAAAAAGCCAACATTACCTAATAGACTTCACACCAATAAAAAAGAAAAGGGCACACATCCCTGTGGAAGATGTAACTCTTGTCAATGGATATCAAAAGACATATTGTTTATACATCCAGAATTACCGCATAAATTTGAACCCAGATTCACAGCCTCATGTGAGGATATGAATGTTATTTACCTTGCAAACTGTGAATCATGTTCAGTATTCTACATAGGCATGACTACGAGGAGACTAAGAGATAGAATACAGTAACATATATATGCCATCAAGAAGGGAGACCCTAAAAATGCCCTTGTTAAACACATCTTAGAGAATCCTGAACACATGTTTAAATTCAGGCTATTACAAAAAAGGGAGCCAAATATGAGAAAAGGGGATAATTTTAATGACCTAGAAAGCCTAGAATTAAGCTGGATATTAAAATTTAGAGCTCAATATTATCCTGGCTTAAACACATACATTAGCATCAGATCTATATTAAAGAAAAGGAAATATAAATGAAATATAAGAAAATTTTAAAAGTTTCACATCCATGTATATGGATTTGTAGTATTCATTATATGCATATACGTATTAGATTAATTATACATATTTATATATATATTTTTATATTTCTATTTATATATTCATATATTTTTATATATTTATATATTATATATGTTTTTATTTTTACATATTTACATTTAAAGTCATATTTATATTTATATTTATGATTTATATGTATTTAAACAGTATAATGTGTATATATTTTATACCATGGATCTGATTTTTACGTATTTATTATATTCTTTTCATGGATGCATATCACTATTCTATTAATTTATTAATTTATTTGTATGATATTTAGATATCTATAGTCCTAGAATAATTTCCACCTCATTCTTATCTGATATACTGCTCTACACTTGCAATGTAGAGTTCAGACAAATATAGCACTAATGTATACACCATAACACAAATACATTGTAGGTATTTGTGGATTAATGATGACATGATATCCATCAACTAGATGCTATAGAAAGGGCATCATCAATTATGAGCTTATTAGTATTATATATGTATTTTATACTTATTTATACATTTTTTATTCAATTAAATGTGATTATATTGATTATATTGATAGTGCATTTTGAATATAAATAATTGTATGAAATATCTGTATATAACAGCTTATAAAACAGCTCAAGATTCATCATAAAGAGTAAATGTCATAATATGCTGCTGATAAACTATTTAATTGGTTTCCAGTTTGAACCAATTGAATAATTAAAGCTTTTAATTTAATTGGGAGTGATATAAAAGGATGTTAAGAGCACCTGTATAATGAATCTGAAGAAGCGTGCCTTTTTGGATGCACGCGAAAGCGCTCATTTCGTTGTAACAATTAAAGTGTGGATTTTTACGTGGTGGCTTGACTCCATTCCTTACATTCTTACTAGTTTAGATATTTTTAAGAACAATCTGGAAACTTTTATTATGGAAATAAATGTTTTGGTATATTGTCAGGCTAGAAGAACATTCTTGTTTGTGTCTGAAATGCTTGTATGTGTGTGTGTATGTTTGAAGAACATGTTGACATAATGAAAATAAGTCAGTCCTAGACCACCATGACTTGTAGTGAGGATAGGGAAAAAAGTAAGTGCTTTATTAGTAGGATATTACTGCCTGCAGGTTCCAGTACATGAAATAATGACATTATAGTATCTGTGTCAGGAAACAGTATTGTTTTAGGGTTAGATCTATGGTCTTATAGAGAGTGTAGAATCATATTCAAGTTTGTTTGTCTTTTCGGCTTTTCCCGGTTAGGGGTCGCCACAGCAAAACTCCGGTCTGCTAATGATTGGCAGTCGATTTTTATGGTGCTGAGTTTCCAGCCCAACCTTCAGCAAAGGCACGCCCATTCACGCATGTCTTTCGGAGGCCACTTGACCGCAGGGAGGACTTGCAGACTCCACACAGAAGGCACTCCAGCCGAGAATCGAACAGGAGAACCATATTCCAGTCACCAGCCAAAATTAAGTAATAATTATGATTTGCCTGAAACAAGGCAGTAAGTTTCATTATAAAAGGAAACTGATTTTACTCAAAACCTAGACATTAAGACCATTGCAGTAAACTAGAAAGTAAACTAGAAATGTTGGTCTAAGGGTTAAAAACCAGAAGATATAGTAAAAAGTAAAGAATTTTTAACAATTATGTTTTTTTTTGTCCTGAAGATGCTGGAGAGGTAATAGCCACCACCACAAACTTAAATTACTTTTCTTATTTTTAAACAAATCTTTTTTTTTCAAAATGAGTCTCTTGCAGACCACCAAAGGAGGAACGTTTATTAAGAAGATGAAAGACAAGCTTCCTTTTAGCTAAATTTTAAAGGCTGCTAATATTTTAAGAGAAAATTCTCATAAATCACTTCTAAACTATTATAGATTATAAGCCAGTTCTAGTGATGTAAAGGGCTAAAGCCTTGACTGTAGTTCAGGTGACCTGAATTTGAATAACAGCCTGGGTGCTTGACAGTCCAGGCAGGGAGGATGTATATGCCCATACTAGGGAGATTGCGAATCCCAGTTAGCCACGTCAACTGCTCTATGCATAACCTGATGTCTGTCGTTGGGCAGGGGAGAGACTGAAGAATGGGATTGATCAGTGATGACAACCCTTGTCTTTGTATGTAGAGGATCATGCATATGCAGCTAGAGGGATATAGGTGGTCCTTGTGGTAACTCGTGCCAAGGGTATGGTTTAAAGCCTTAATACGAAAGTGCTTTCAGTTGCTAGGAAGCCAGCAAGGGCACAAAAGTCCCTGATGTCTGCCAGGATGATGGCTCCTCTTAACAGCTTGCCCTAGTGTATCTTGGTATCCCTCATGTCAGTACTGTCCTCACTGCTAGGAGTACAACAGAGTGGAGTTCAGCTGGAGGAGGCATGCTGGTCAGCATGGCAGAAGGGGAAAATTATAAGAATGGAAAAACTATTATAGAGCAGGAGTGAATGATACACATATAGATATATAGTTGGATAGAAGGATAGCTTGTATAGACTAAGCCTAAAATGGTACACCAGAGAAGGCTAGAGGAACATAATATAGTAGATCATGAAAGCCTGCATGTTTAATAAATTAAAGCAGAGAGAGAAAATGAATGCAAAAATATAGCAAACAATATCTAATATATTTTACCACTCACCATTAGGGTATGCAAATATAGAAAAGTAAACAAAAATATAAAAAAAAAAAATTACACAGCCATT